>NC_045452.1:37229094-37307544 GCF_002776525.5 Piliocolobus tephrosceles
ACAGGCACCACACTCACATCACAGCACATGCACCACACACGTCACACCACATGCACCCCCGGCCCCCACACACACTGAATGAACACCCCAGCCACACAGCGCGCAGGGCCTGGGCCCGGTACTGAGTCCCTCCTTGCCTCTGAGCAGCACACCGCCTAAGGCAGGCGCAGCCCACGGCTCCAGGGGCTGTCACGGATTTCCAGGGACTTTCCGAGGACGGAGCCTGGAGCCTGTCTTGCTGGATAGCAAATGGCAGTCCTCGAGATCACCCTGACTGCGCGCTGTGCACACGCACACTCACACGTGTGCACACACACGCACTTGTGCAAGCGCGCACACGAGCCAAGCCAGGCAGCCGCACAGCAGCCGCCAGGGTCAGGCTGATGAATCCGGAGGCCCGGGTCATCTCGCGGCCCGCGGGCAGGCGCCGGAGGGGCTGGCGGCGCGCGCACGTGGCGGGGCCCTGGCGGCTGGGCCTTTAAGGGGGCGGGGGCGGGCCGCGTTGGTAGCAGGGGGAAGAACGGCGGCCCCCGCAGGCCCAGCCGCGCCCCCTCCCTCGGGCACCGCCCCCGCCCCGCCCCGCCCCGCGGCCCGAGCCTCCTCCGGCCACTGCTGGGCCGCGGGCGGGACGCCCGGAGCGGCGCGCGCAGGAGGAAGCGCGCCCGGCCGCGGCCCAGGAACTTCCCTGACGCCGAGTCGGGAGCGCCGGCCGCGGGGTCCGCTCGCGCCCCTGTTCCGCAGGTGTGCGGGGCTTTCGCCCAGCCCCGGCCGCGGCCGCCGCGCATTTCCTCCCCGCTTGCCCCGCCCGGAGGCCCCGGGCCACGCTCCTCGCCGGGCTCCGACCCCGCCGCGCCCCCTCCACGCCCCCCGCGCGCCGCGGCCGCCGCCAGCGCGTGTCCTGAGTCCGCCGCTCCGGCCCGGGGCGCCGGGGAAGTTGGGGCGAGGCGGGCCGGGGATGCGCCATGGCTATGGCCCGGCTGGGCTCGTGGCTTGGGGAGGCGCAGTGGCTCGCGCTGGTGTCGCTCTTCGTCGCGGCGCTGGCCACGGTAGGCCTGTACCTGGCGCAGTGGGCGCTGGCCAGGGCGCGACCCCAGCCCCAGCGGCGGGCGGTGGAGCATGGAGAGGGGCAGCGCCCGGGGTCCGACGCGCTGCTCTCCTGGATCCTGACGCTGGGCAGCTGGAGGAGCCAGTGGCAGGCGGCCTGGGTGACCGCCCTGAACGAGGAGGCCGAGAGGAAAGGGGTGAGTTTCCGGGACTGCGGGCCGGGGGGCGGCCGATGCCGGGGCGGTCTGTCCGGGCCGAGCTCTTTCCTGGAGGCGTCGCCGCAGTCCCTGACCCAGGCGAAGTGTTGAGTCCTCCCCTCAGCGCAGAGCATCCTCGAGAGTTAGGAGAGAGACGGGGGAGCGAGGACCCTTGACTGGGAGACAAGACAAAGTGATTCATTTTATTCTCCAAACGGCAGGTGCGCCGGGCCCTGGGCTCCCCGAGGGACAGGCTGGCGGTTGGAGGGACTGTCAGTAGCGCTCATCCGCGCCAGTCGGTACCTCCCCTGCCTGGAGTCCTGGCGCGAATTCCCGTGCCCGATCGGACACTCACTGAGCTGGCACATGATACATGAATAGCTGTGACCCCAATGTGCTTCCACCTCTCATAGAGCTGAATTTCACCAAGAATTTATCTCCAAAGACTTGCATTCCTTGGCATATAAAAACAGCGACCGTTTGCTGAGGGCCAGCCGCTGGGCAGACAACCTACCGAGGCTTTCGGTGCTTCTGCCATCTCTGAATCCTCACAACTCCTGGGACATAGGTGTTATCACTGTTTTACAGATGAGGAAACCGAGGCCCAGAGACGGCAGGCAGCCTGCCCAGTGCCACACAGCTCATGGGCGGCAGAGTTGGCATGTGAGCCCAGCTGCCCTGGCCTGCAAGCTAAGGGCCTCATGTCTTACCTCTGCTGCCTCACAGTCCTGTGGGCGTTTCTGTAGTCGCTGATTGCTCCTTGACTTATTTTTGCTTCTAAGACATCTTAGTTTAATGACAAGTTCCTGGCAGGTACTGTTTGTTCTTAGGCATTTCACAGGAGGAGTTGGAGCCTGGGTAAGTTTGGGGAGGTACCCCTAGTCTTGGCCGCTGCTCCGCCCTTCCAAGCCACAGTTTCCTGCATCTACATGTAAAGCTCAGTGGTCATTCGCTGTGGAAATAGCAGAATTGCTCATTTTGAATGTCCGGCCCCATCAACCTTCAAAATATTCCACGGCAGGCCCTGTGCCTGGTCCTTGCACCATGGCCTTGGAAGACATGGCCATGGAATTAAAAAACAAAAAACCTTTGACTATCAGTTAGCAGACATCCAGGAAATCAAGAGACCTTGTTGTGAACTCTTGAAAAAGAACATAAATGACTGTACTTTTTGGAGGAAAAAAGGCTTCAGGGTCAGTCGACTGACTTTTGTCCTGGTGCCCAGCATCTGTGCCTCAGCTGTCCAGAGCTGAAGAGTTTCTCAGGGAAACCAGTGGTCTCTTGTGGGAGCCCTGCACTCCTGTTGGCCTCACATCCAGGAGCAAATGCAGGTATTTCCCCGGGAAGCTGCCGTCACTGACCCCTGATTGACCTGGTATCAAGGCTTCTGAGGCTGAGTCCCCTCCAGGCTGGTGGCGCGATTGGGCACCAGTCTCATCCGTGCCCTTTGTAGGAGGCAGGCGAGTGTTGGGTGAATGACCTGTGAGTTCTGCTTCTAACTCTGGAGTTTCAGGCCCAGAGGCAGCGACCCTACCTTCTGTATATTTGAGATGGTTTGTTTCCTGACATGTATGGATTGGCTTCAGAAAATATGATCCCCTTGGATATGATCCTTCCATATTCCCATCTGCCTGAGGTGTGGAGGGGCAGAAAGAGGACGTCTCCGCCCTGGCATCTGTCTTGGGCTGGTCAAGTCAATCTGAGAACACTGAAGGGAATATTTGAAAGTTTTGGATAAAAGCTTTTTACCTGAGTCTTTGTGTGGGATCAGGGAGGGTTTGCATTCAGGGAGAGGAGAGAGGGTCTCAGCTTGTTTGCACCTTTTCTGTTCTCTCTCTGCTGTTGGCCACACACTGCAGTCTCAGACCCCTGTCTCTCCTGACTTCCTGCCTGGAAGAGGCAACAGTGTCCTGGATTCATGCTCACAGCAACCCAGTACCATCTCTGCCATATTTGCATGGACATAGTCCATTAGTTCTGTGATGTCAGTCTTTGGTATTGCTTACTTTCCTGGGACTGGGGTGGGGGAACACAGCCCTGATGCCTGGGAATGTCATTTCATTTCCATTCAAATGGAACGTTTTGCAGGCAGATAGGATCTGGGTGACTGGGCTCCCTATGAGTGATGGTCACACACCCTCCCCGCATCCTGAGCCATCGCTGCTGTGTCAGTGATGGCATTGTGGGTGAGCAGGTGGTGCTGTTTGCATTCCTGGCCGCCCTGAGTCTGGTGATTGTCACACACATCTGAGCATCCTGGGCCGTCGCTGTTGTGACAGTGATGGCCGTGTGGGAGAGCAGGGGCTGCTATGTCCATTCGTGGCTGCCCTGACTCTGGCAGGAGTTTCTCGCTGCCCTCCCCCACCTCAATTCCCACTAATCCCGGATTAGGGCTGACACTCCGAGCCCGCTCTTGCCCGGAGAGCCACAGCTTAGTGCTCCCCCTCCTGCCTCTGCTTTGTCCTGATGTCACTCTGTCCTACCCAGGGAGGAGACCAGTTCTTGGCCTGTCACTTAGGGATTGAGAAGACCTGGTAATAACTTAATCACATCCAGCATTCTGTCTGAAAAGTGGAGTTTTTTATACAACGGAGACACTAACTCCTCCCATTCCAAGTTTTACCCCACCTTTGTATTTTAAGATAGAAAGAAACCCTAAACTCTTCTACCCAAGCCCCTTCCTTCTCCAGAAGAGGAGACTGAGGCCCATGAGTTGGAGGAATTTGCTGAGGTCTGCCCATCAGTGGCTGCAGCCTGTTCCCTTGTGGGAAGCAGTTTCAACTTGGAGACCTAAATGTTTCCTTTAAATGAGAGCCAGCGAGAATGGCTCAGAGAATAGAGTTGTTAATGTGTTATCCCAAACAGTGGGGCTCGCACCTCCCAGGATCCAAGGACTGGGCAGCACTGGAGGAGTCCTCGTGCTCTCTGATGACCACTGCAGCAGCGTAGACTCCCCATATCGCAGGGGACCTGGGATTCCCACCCTCACTCCAGCAAGGGTTCTAAATTTTATGTGACAGTGATTTGCGCTGACCTCAGAGGAAAACATTGCTGATCTGCCGGCTGGCCAGGTGGACGCCAGGTATGCAGAGATCACAGAGTCCTGCCCAGAGAGCTTAGCGACACACATGCCTGCCCCCCACATTCGCCTCAGTAGGCTTTGGGAGCACACTGTGAGGGTGTCCCATGGTTGAGAATCACTGGTGAGAAGCTGCTAGAACACACCTGCCATCCATCAAAGTTACTCTTTCTTGTTTTTTATTGTTATACTTTAAGTTCTAGGGTACATGTGTGCAACGTGCAGGTTTGTTACATAGGTATACATGTGCCATGTTGGTTTGCTGCACCCATCAGCTCATCATTTACATTAGGTATTTGTCTGAATGCTATTCCTCCCCCAGTCCCCCACCCCCCGATAGGCCCTGGTGTGTGATGTTCCCCGCCCTGTGTCCATGTGTTCTTGTTGTTCAACTCCCACCTATGAGTGAGAACATGCGGTGTTTGGTTTTCTGTCCTTGTGATAGTTTGCTGAGAATGCTGGTTTCCAGCTGCATCCATGTCCCTACGGAGGACATGAACTCATCCTTTTTTATGGCTCCATAGTATTCCATGGTATATATGTGCCACATTTTCTTAATCCAGTCTATCATTGATAGGTATTTGGGTTGGTTCCAAGTCTTTGCTATTGTGAATAATGCTGCAGTAAACATCCATGTGCATGTGTCTTTATAGTAGCATGATTTATAGTCCTTTGAGTATATACCCAGTAATGGGATTGCTGGGTCAAATGGTATTTCTAGTTCTAGATCCTTGAGGAATCGCCACACTGTCTTCCACAATGGTTGAACTAATTTGCACTCCCACCAACAGGGTAAATAGAGTTCCTCTTTCATCCAGCACCACCTAAAAGCAGTTGTTTGAGCTTTGACTCTTGCCTCTCCACTTGGTGTGGTGTTGCAGACACCTAATTCCCATCGATGTGATCACTCTTTGGTCATAGAGAACAGAAGATCCCAGAACTGGCTCAGTCTCAGGTCAGGCTCCTTAGACTGAGAACTGATATTATGGTATCCAAAAGCACCAGTTGAGATTTTCCTTTTGCTCCCCTGTGATTACATCAGTATTTACGAAGTAGTTCATGATCATCAGTTACACCCTTGACACCCCCTTGGGAGTCTCCGGGACTGCTGTCCCACAGTCTCCTTGACTCTGGGATCCAGCGTGCTTGCCGCCGATGGCCCCTGCCCGTGGGCTGCGTAGCACTCCTCCCAAGGCTGATGCTGTCAGGACCACGTGTGGGCAGCACCCGTCCCGAAGTGAGGCCTGTGTTCTGTGGCCTGCGCTCTGGGCTTGTCTAGTAGCGGCCCACCTGAGTGGGATGAGGCCCCGGACGAGGAGGGTCCCCAGTGCTGTTTGTTTCTTTAGTCCTTCAGCCCAGGGTTTCTTTAAAGGAATGTTCCAAATGCAAATGATCAAGACTATAACTATCAAACAATTTGTGGTCTTTTTAAAAAAAAAAAAAAGAAAGATGCTGTGTGGACTTGGAACATGTTATTAATAGCACTGACTTGAATAGAAGTTTCTGCATTTACAAAGTAAACAAAGTGGCCACCAGACTTCAGAGTCTTTGCATTATATAATGACCTTCCAGTTGTGCTCACAAAGTCCAAACTCCTTGACCGATGACAGTGACTGTGGTGTAGGAAGCCAGTTGGTAGAACGGTGGCAGCCACTGGGGGGAAGGGCCATGGAGCTGCCCTTGCCTCCTCCAGTAGAAGGAACTTGGGCCTTTTTGGGGCTGTGAACCCTGCACTCTCCACCGTGACCCCTTCTGTTGCTCCAGTGTCCAGGGACCTTTCCTGTATCAGGCCTTGCCACAGGTCATTCCTTTTGTTTGGAATTCTTATCTTTTTTTCTGCTTATTTAACTTCTCTAAATCTTTTGGGTCTTGGCTCAGAGGTCCCTGATCCTCCCCTTCAGCCAGGATGCTCCCCACCCTGCCCTCCTCCCGACCCCCTGGAGTCACTTATGCCCTGGTCAGCTCCTGGCATTATGAGCTGGGGAAGAGCCAGGGGCCGTCCAGGCAGAGCCAGTCCCAGTGCCCAGCATAAAGCCGGCTCGCGGCAGGCTGTGGTCTCAGTGGGGTGAATGATGGGCCTCTGGAGGAGGAGAAACAGTGGTGATGCCCATTCCTCCATCTGGACTCAGGCCTTCTGTCTTGGGAGCCGGCCAGGCCTGGGCAAAACAAGCTGTTTAATGTGCTTTGTTTTTCACTTCTAAAGCATCAACATTAAAGGAGGCTCTGATGACTTTGCAAGTCATCAATGCAAAACCCAGGAATAGGCGCCAGTTCAGTTTGTTCTTTGCACTCACCCATTCTCCCAACAAGACAGGAATTCAGGAAAGTGTGGGTGTAGTGTTCACATCAACTAAAATTCCCCCAACGCTAACTTCCATTCCCGCGGGCCCCTGGTAGGTTGCTGAGGAGTGAAGGCGCTTCTTCAGCCCGTGGAAGAGCCTGTGGGGAAGCTCTGGAGCTGGGTGTGGGTTTGCTTGGTGCTCCAGCTCTGCCTTCCCAGCTGTGCGATCCTGGGAGAGTCTCTGTGCATCATCTGCAGGAGGGAAAACTTTGGGTTCAATCCAGAAAACAAAATCCACTCTCCTAGCGGTGAGATCAGATCTGTGTGAGGCGTTTAGCAAGATGCCTGGTACATAGTGAGACAATAAAGGTAGGCTGCTCTCTTTAAAGTCTTACTTTTTGAACTTTTTTTTTTGAACTGCTTTCACAGAAAAGTTGAAAATAATTCAGCTTCCATATATTCCTCGCTCAGCCTTGCATAACCACAGCTGGCGGACGGATCACCTGAGGTCAAGAGTTCAAGACCAGCCTGACCAACATTGAGAAGCCCTACTAAAAATACAAAATTAGCTGGGTGCGGTGGCAGGTGCCTGTAATCCCAGCTACTTGGGAGGCTGAGGCAGGAGAATCGCTTGACCCGGGAGGCAGAGATTGCAGTGAGCCAAGATTGTGCCATTGTACTCCAGCCTGGGCAACAAGAGTGAAACTCCGTCTCAAAAGAGAGAGAGAGAGAAAGAAAAAGAGAGAGAGAGAGAAGGAAGGAAGGAAGGAAGGAAGGAAGGAAGGAAGGAAGGAACATTAACATTGTCACGGCCGGGCGCGGTGGCTCAAGCCTGTAATCCCAGCACTTTGGGAGGCCGAGACGGGCGTATCACGGGGTCAGGAGATCGAGACCATCCTGGCTAACACAGTGAAACCCCGTCTCTACTAAAAATACGAAAACCTAGCCGGGCGAGGTGGCGGGCACCTGTAGTCCCAGCTACTTGGGAGGCTGAGGCAGGAGAATGGTGTAAACCCGGGAGGCGGAGCTTGCAGTGAGCTGAGATCCGGCCATTGCACTCCAGCCTGGGAGACAGAGCCAGACTCCGTCTCAAAAAAAAAAAAAAAAAAAAACAAAAAAACATTGTCACAACGCCTAATGACTAAAGCGAAGGCCTTCTTTGAATTTCACCAGTTTTCCACCTGTCTCCTGGTATCGTTCTAGATTCCCATTAAGGGTACCTGTGGCGTTGAGTTGTGACTTCATCACCTGCAGTCTGTCAGGGTTTTTCAGTCTTCCTTTGTTTTTATGACCTTGATAACTGAAGACTATTGATCATTATTTTGCTGACTGTCTTTCCATTTGCCTGGCATTTTCATATGGTTGGAGTGAAGTTATACAAACCACAGAAGTGGTGTGCACTGTGTCTGGGGCTTGTGACGTCAGTGTGTCTTGTTGCAGTGGATGCTGAGCTTGGTGCCTTGCTTAAGGTGAGTTCTACTGGGGTCATCCTCTTGTATTTTATGTCTCCTCCTGTATTAGTCCATTCTTGCATTGCCGAAAGAAATGCCTGAGACTGGTAGTTTATAAGAAAAGAGGTTTAATTGACTGATGATTCTGCCGTCCAGGAAGCATGGCAGATTCTGCTTCCGGGGAGGCCTCAGGAAACTTACAATCATGGTGGAAGGTGAAGGGGAGCAGGCTCATCTTCTATGACCCGGAACAGGGGGGAGAGAAAGAGGAAGGAGGTGCTACACACTTTTAAACATCTAGATCTCATGAGAACTCACTCAATGTACAGTACCACGTGGGGATGGTGCTAAACCATTCATTAGAACTTCCCCCACCATGATCCGGTCACCTCCCACTAGGCCCCTCTGGCGACACTGGAGATTACAATTCAAGATGAGATTTGGGCAGGGACACAGATCCACATCATGTCACCTCCTTATATCTTTCCTGCTGTAGTTAACAGGTAGAGTGGGGACATACTTTGAGCCTGTGCAGATCCCGTCGCTCCTCAAACTTTTCCTCACTGATTTCGCAACCATTGGTATATCTTGTGTACAGTGATGACGCAGGTGCAGTTCGCTTGATGGTGACTTTGTTTCCTCTTCCTTGCTGTCTTTATTATTTGGAACTCTACTGCAGGAGACATCTGTCATTTCTCCTCCAATGAGATATGTATCTGATTGTGTAGCTCAATATGGACTCAATGGGTATTTATTTTATTCTATAGGTTATAATCCCATACTATCACTATTTATTATCTTGTTGTATCAGTTTGTTTTCACACTGCTTTGAAGGACTTCCCTGAGAGTGGGTAATTGATAAAGGAAAGACATTTAATGACTCACAGTTCCACATGGCTGGGGAAGCCTCAGGAAACTTACAATCATGGTGGTAGGGGAAGCAGGCACCTTCTTCACAAGGTGGCAGGAGAGGGAAGAAGGAAGGAGGAACTTCCAAACACTTATGAAAGCATCAGATCTTATGAGAACTCACTATCATGAGGACAGCATGGGAGAGACCGCCCCATGATCCAGTCACCTCCCTCCCTCTACAGATGGGGATTACAGGGCCCTCCCTTGACACGTGGGGATTACAAACAGAGCCAAACCAAATCAGTTGCTTAAGTTGTTCTCCTTTGGGCCTTCAGGGTGCTCCTTTGAGAGTAGCCTCTTGTGTTCTTCCATGAAGCCCACTTTTTTTTTTTTTTTCATTTCCTTCATGTTTCCACAAAATGTTTGTTTTTGGCTCCCCACAGGCCCTGGATTCAGCCACTTCTTCACGCATCCCTGATTCCTTTTATTGGAGAAGTGTTTAGAAACCAAGACCTAGGCATTGGGTGTGTTCATTACCACTTGGTTCTCATTGCTCCCCTTCAGTGCTTCAGTGTTCAGCAGTAGCAAACATATATGTGTATACCAACATGTGTGCACGTGTCTATATTTCTGTGTATTTCTCTCTGTGTTTATCTTAAAAATCATGATTGTATCCTGTACCTTGGGTTCTAGTCCAACAGAGTTCATTTTAGTTTTTTCCCTTTCTTATTCTTAACTCGCTTCTCCAAGAGTAAGACATTGGACATCTGCTGTGTTATTTACCTACTACTTATATGTTCAGTTCTAGTATATGCATAAGTAGTTTCTGAGTTCCCAACCTATGAAACACATTTGCTGGATTACAGCATTTATGTGCAGTCAAGATGCAGTTTTCCAAACTTCTTAGGTTATATCTGTATTTTTCCCATCCCCTTCAGGGTGGTTATATTGTTCATTTGTAGTGCATGTGTTTGTTGGTGCACCACAGCCACACAGTTTTAATTATGGGGTTTCTATAGTCTGTTTTAATATTTGGTGGAGCTAGTTACCCTTGTCTTCCTTTTTCAGTGTTTTCCTGGCAATTCTTGTATGTTTCTTTTTCCATGTGGACACAAAGTCTTCCTTTAGTCTAAGTGGAATGGGGTCTCTCAGCATTGACACAGCAGCAGAGATGCAGAGATATCTGAATTTGTGGTTGTGTGTGGCAGGCAGGCACACCCTGCTCCTGAAACTCAAGGACTTGGCAGATCAGAAAAGGAAAAGCAATCTCTCTTAATAACTCATTTTCTTTGTGAGACCACCTCTTGACCTTACGTTTCCCAGCAAACTCTTTTTTTTTTTTTTTTTTTCTTTTGAGACGGGGTCTCGCTCTGTCGCCCAGGCTGGAGTGCAGTGGTGTGATCTCGGCTCATTGCAAGCTCCGCCTCCCGGGTTCACGCCATTCTCCTGCCTCAGCCTCCCGAGTAGCTGGGATTACAGGCGCCTGCCACCAAGCCTGGCTAACTTTTTTGTATTTTTAGTAGAGATGGGGTTTCACCATGTTAGCCAGGATGGTCTTGATCTCCTGACCTTGTGATCCGCCCGCCTCGGCCTCCCAAAGTGCTGGGATTACAGGCGTGAGCCACCGCGCCCCACTGCAAACTCTTTCCAAGGTTTGAATTCAGAAGGTAGCAAGGGAAGAGGGTAAACACTGCATCTGCTGCCCCAGGGAAGCATGAGTCTGCACCTAGGCTGGTGTAGGGCAACGTCGTATCTTTAGACTACTACAGAAGGTACATTGTTTCTCCACTGCATCCTCCCAGCTGCTGGCATGTTGCCTGCTCATGGTTCTCTGCCTGGCACTGTTCTCTGTGCTGGGTTCTGTTCTCTCAGGCCAGAGAGCCTGTTGTACAGAACTGTCTCATCACCAAGCTCACAGCGTGGCCGTGGCCCTGGCCAGCAGGTCCCACCCAAACAAGCTCCCACCACAGGGAATGCCAGCAGAGCAGCCCCGAAACTGTGATTTCATCCCTCTTGAGCAGTGCATTTAATTCTTTGCTGATTTTTGGGGGATGAGGTAGATAGTGCAAGAACAGGGTGAGGTTAGTAGTGTATAAATCAAAATGTTCTGTCGCTTTTAGGTTTACTCGGGTCATTGGGAATTCTTGAGAAATAGCCACAGCATAACCTCATTGCTTGCTCACTTGCACCATGCTTGCTGGAATCGCCATGGCACGGTTTTACACCAGTTCCCGTCTCCCACCCTCGGTCATGCCTTGTAGCTGGACGTAGCTCACTGCGGTGGAGATGAGATACAATGGGAGCCTGTGGGGCTGCGTGTTTTTTAACCACCCAGTCGGAGCTTACTTAAACCTGGTGTGCTTTCTACACCATGTCAGGAACAGAGTTCAAGGAGAGTTTCAGTGTGGGGTTGTGTTGTTGGCATACACATTTGGCCTTTCAAGAGCTTAGTTTTGAAAGGGCAAGACTTGACTGGTCACATAAACCCTGGTTTCTTTATTATAAAACGTTGGTCTTGTTGCCTTGTGGTCCTGTTTATTTAATTGTGCATCTCTGCATCTCTTGTTTGGAGATTTAATTTTTTCTCTTTGAGACAGGGCCTTGCTCTGTCGCCCAGGCTGGAATGTGATCCAGCTAAATAAAACCTTCACCTCCTGGGTGCGAGTGATTCTTGTGCCTCAGCTTCCTGAGTAGCTGGGATTACCCATGTGTGCCACCACACCCAGTTAATTTTTGTATTTTTGGTAGAGACAGGGTTTTGTCGTGTGGTCAGGCTGGTCTTGAACTGCTGGCCTTGAGTGATCTGCCCGCCTTGGCCTCCCGAAGTACTGGGATTACGGGTGTGAGCCACCATGCCTGGCCTTGCTTGGAGATTTTTAATTGGAAGAACCAGAACAGACATGAGCTGACCGAGTTTCCTGAAAGGATGCTGGGGGAACATGCAGAGCCATGGGCAAAGGTGAACCTTGGGGTCAGGTGGCTCCAGAGGGCTGTGAAGTAGGGGCCAAGGAGTCTACTCTGTGGGCAGCCACCAGGTGGGCTCATTTCCAGCCAAGGAATCTTGGCCACCCTCTCAGATCCCAGGCAGAGACCAGCCCTGGGGGGTAGGAGAGGAGAATGGGGGACACCCTAAGTAACCGTGCCACAGCAACCAGAGTAGAGAGAGGACTGTCCCTCGCAATCAGGGAGGACACAGCCGGAGCCCACTGTGCCGGCCAAGGTGACCACTAGACCCACAGATCCTCTAATGTGCACGAAGCGGCCCTACCCCGAAAGTCTGTTTCTTTCCTTATGCTGTCAGCAGGAAGATTCCAGATACCCTTCACAGGCTTCCTGCAGCATCTTCAGCTTCGCTCCTGGGTTCCTGTCCTTTCCCAGCCTTCTCCTATAACTGAATCCTGCCCACTGAGCACAAGCCATCAGCAGCTGCTCCTTGGATGTGCAAACCTACTGATATTTAGCCGCTGCTGCTATTTAGAAGCACAGGGTTAACAGAAAGACGTGTTAGTACATTTTCTTAATTTTTCAGAATTTTAAACAGATGTGTAATTTAAAAGATGCAGCACCTCCTGTGCATGCCCCTCCTCATGCCACCCCTCTGTTCCAGGGCCCGCCTTTCCTGTCCTTTGAGGAGGACCCGCGGCAGCAACCCCTGGAGCTGGCGGTGCAGGAGGTCTCCAGCGTGCTCAGGTCGGCGGAGGAGAAGGTGAGCCCGGGAGCCCCTTTCCCTGCAGGAGGAAGTGAACTTGATGCCGGGGACGGGCAGTTTGCTTTGTTTAGAATCATCGAAAATGTAGAACCCTTACAGTAGGAAAAAAAATCAAAACAACCATCTGGCCCATCAACTGATGGGTGGATGAAGAAAGTGTGACCCGTCCACATAATGGAACGTTATTCCGCCTTGAAAAGGAGTGAGATTCTGACACTCGCTCCAGTGCGGATGAACCCGGAAAATTAGGTGTCAAGTAGAAAACGCTGGACACAAAAAGCCTCATATTGTGTGATTCCATTTATATGAACTATCCAGAGTAGATAAACCTGCAGGGACACAAAGGAGGTTCGTGTTGCCAGGGCCTGGGTGAGGGACTCTTGGGGGAAAATGCAGAGTGACTGCTGATGGGCTGAAGGGTTCACGTTGGGGTGATGAAATGTTCTAAAATTGTTGGTGGTGTTAGTTGTAGAACTCTGTGAATATATTAAAAACCATTGATTTGTACAGCTTCAACAGGTGAATCATATCTCAGGGCATCTGATATCTGTTGCTCAAATATGTACATCCTGTTGTAGACTTTATATATTATGATATATCTAGATTTATATACATATGTTTACATATATATGAACTATGTAGATGTTATGTAGTATTCATTTTCCTGTTGCTAACAGTTTATATGCTCAACTTACTAGACTCATCAGATACCATAAAGCATAAAAGCTTCTGAAATAAGTCCTAAGACATTTTCTCTCTGTCTTTTTTGGTTTAGGTTTGTATTGTTTTAGGGATGGGATCTCGCTCTGTTGCCCAGGTTGGAGTGCAGGGGCATCAGCTTATTGTACCCTTAAACTTCTGGGCCCAAATGATCCTCTTGCCTCAGCCTCCTGAGTAGCTGGGACTACAGGCGCGTGCCACCGTGCCTGGCTAATTTTTTTTATTTCTTTTTTTGCAGAGATGGGGTCTTGCTGTGTTACCTAGGCTGGTTTTGAACTGTTAGTTTCAAGTGATCCTCCCACCTCAGCCTTTGGGAGCAAGTGCTGGGATTATAGATGTGATTCTCCATGACCAGCTGAAATTTTCTCTTTAATACAAGTCTTACCCTTGTACTCATTATATTATTGTTGTTGTTGTGATTATTGTTGTTATATTTCTTACTCTTGGGCTCTGAATTTTCCCCATTAATAAAAACGGTTTATTTGCCAGTTATGTTCAGCATAACTAGCAAATCCAAAGACCAGCTCCATGTGGAGAAATACAATGAATGTTCTTGTTGGCTGCTGAATGCACTGATTTGTAATTTACAGTCTAGAGTGGCAGTTAGACTTGAGGGTATGGTCTCACTTTAGGAGGGAAAAGAAGGAATCAGTGCTTCTCCCCTTCCCCATAACTCACATGTATATTTCCCATATGTGTATATAAAGAATCTGTTTTTGAAAGCATCATCTATAATAAAGTTCCGTCCTCTATTCCTCCTCTTCCTACCTACACTGATGACTGTTCTTCTAAAGTTGGTCTGTTCTTTCTTCATTTTCAGCCTGTGTTTATATGTTACCTGTGTTGCTGTATGATGTTTATGGCTCTGTCTTCATTTTTTTTTTTTGAGACGGAGTCTCGCTCTATCACCCAGGCTGGAGTGCGGTGGCCGGATCTCAGCTCACTGCAAGCTCCGCCTCCTGGGTTTATGCCATTCTCCTGCCTCAGCCTCCCGAGTAGCTGGGACTACAGGCACCCGCCACCTCGCCCAGCTAGTTTTTTGTATTTTTTAGTAGAGATGGGGTTTCACCGTGTTAGCCAGGATGGTCTCGATCTCCTGACCTCATGATCCACCCGTCTCGGCCTCCCAAAGTGCTGGGATTACAGGCTTGAGCCACCGCGCCGGGCCTCTGTCTGCATTTTATTATCAAGTTAGGTGTGTGGGTACCATTTAGCAGACAGCAAGTGGGGGACGCCTGTGTGGCCCCAGATGGAGGAGAGTGTTGCCGGCCCCTTCACCCCACCTCTCACATATCCCTGTGACAGCTGGGGTATTTGTGTGTTTAACATTTTTATCATTTTTTATGTACAGTTTTGCAACAAGCTTTCTCTATGTAGATCACTGTAATTTTGAGACTTCTCCAGGTTAGTTTCTGTAGTTCTTTTCTTTGTAGTTCATTTTGTTTCAGCTATAATTCAGGATTCCAGATGAACCCGAGCTCACTTACCATCTCCTATTACTGGGTAATTAAATTGTTTTCTCTTTTTCGAAAGTACAGCTTGAGTATCCCTTATCTGAAATTCTTGGGGTCAGGAGTATTTTGGGTATCAGATCTTTTTTTGGATTTTTGAATATTTGCGTTATTTTTTACTAGTCAAGCATCCTGAATCCAAAATACTCCAGTGAGCATTTCCTTTGAGCATCACATCGGCACTCAAAAAGTTTCAGATTTTGGAGCATTTCAGATTTGGGATTGTTGGATTCAGGATGCTCAGTCTGTACAGAGAGTGCTGCAGCAATTGTGTCTGTTCATTGCCTCCCGACTCCTCAAACACTGGAGGATCCCAAGAGAAGGCATGAGCCTGGCGGGTCGCTGGTGTGCACACTTCAGCTTGGCCAAGTATTCCTGAGTCAGTCACCAAAGTGCTGTTCCAGTTTTCTTTGCCCCAGCAGCATAGGAGAGCTCTCCTTCCCACATACCCTTGTCAGCACTGGAGCCACACTGTTACATAATCCTTGCAATGAATGTGAGGAAGTTACTGGAAAATACTGGGGTTGCAGGAGGGAGCCCATGGCAGCAGTGTAGGATGCTGAGCCTGGCACAGCCTGGAGAGCTTGGAGGGCCCTGCTGCAGGTGGTCCAGTGCCCATTTTACACCTGGGGAGCTGAGGCGCAGAGAGCCGTGGGCCTGCCCTCCTGGAGCCCGCTGCTTTGGAAGTGCCTTCGCGGACGGTGAGTACCCTCTCTATTTGTGGCAGATAGGGACTGAATCCCTTTGTGGCTGGGTGGTTTCTGTATGGTGTTTTCTGGTGCTTTCCCAGTTAAGAGAGGAGTGGACTGTTGGACAGAGAGTGGAGGAAGCGGAGCTGTGGAAATAGCAAGACTCTATCTTTAAAAAAACTTCATATTGCCAGAAAAGTGGCCTGAGACAGTAGGTGATTCAATTGTAATCCCTTTAATAAATACACTTCCAGAAATGGACATGACAAAAATAGCACATGTAAATTAAAAGTTACAAACAGCATTGTATTTGTACAGCCATGACCATAGTAACATTTTTCGTAACGGTTGAAATGTGGAAGCCACCCAAGGGCTCACTGATAGGCGAATGGATAAGGAAATGGAATAGAGTTCAGCCATAAGGGCATTCTAGGCCGGCCACCGTGGCTCAAGCCTGTAATCCCAGCACTTTGAGGCCGAGGTGGGCAGATCACAAGGTCAGGAGTTCGAGACCAGCCTGACCAACATAATGAAACCCCATCTCTACTAAAAATACACAAAAAGTTAGCTGGGCGTGTTGGTACATGCCTGTAATCCCAGCTACTTAGGAGGCTGAGGCAGGACCATCGCTTGAACCCGGGAGGCGGAGGTTGCAGTGAGCTGAGATTATGCCACTACACTCCAGCTTGGGTGACAAAGCGAGACTCCATCTCACAAAAGAAAAAAAAAAAAAAAAGAAAGGAAGGACATTCTGACATAGGCTATAACATGGATGAACCTTGAGGACATATGCTCAGTGAAATAAGCCAGATGTGAAGGGACAAATGCTGTATGAGTCCACTTCTTAGCGGTCCCTAGAGTAGCCTGATTCAGAGAGACAGAAAGTGGAATGGTGCGTGCCAGGTGCTTGGGGGAGGAAAGTGGGGACTTAGTGTTTAGTGAGGACAGAGTTTCAGTTTGGGAAGGTGCAGCTTCTGGAGGTGGATGGTGATGATGGTTGATGCAACAAAGTGAATGGACTCAATGCCACTGAACTGTGCACTCGAAAATGGCTAAAATGGTCAATTTTATGTTACGTGTATTTTACCACAATAATAAAAGATATGGAAGGGTATAGAGATTTCTTAAGGTTTCATTATTTCACATAGCAAGCTTTGTTTAATTTGTGTACCCTTCCTCTACCTGAGCTATGATTTGTCAATCCTTGTCAGGTGTCAGTGACTTTATTTTCTTTTCAAAATTTATTTTTTTAATTGACAAAAATTGTACATATTTGTGGTACGCATCTTGATATATATATATATACATGTGGAGTGGCTAAATCTAACTTGTGGATGATGTCATATACTTACCATTTTGTGTGGTTAGAAATTTAAAATCTACTCTTTTAGCAATTTTCAGATATATCATGTGTTGTTATTAACTTTAGTCACCATGGTATCCAATAGATCTCTTGACCTTATTCCTTCTAACTGAAATTTGGTATCCTTTAACCAATACCTCCCCAGTGTCCCCACCTCCCTAGCCCCTGGTAACCACCATTCTGCTCTTGGTTTCTTTGCGTTTAACTTTTTAAGATTCTACTTATAAGTGAGATCACGTGGAATTTGTCTTTCTGTGCCTGACTTATTTCATTTAACATAAGGTCCTCCAGGTTTATCCATGTTGTTGCAAATGACAGGATTTTCTTCATTGTTAAGGCTAATATTCTGTTGTGTATATCTGCCACATTTTCTTTATCCAGTCATCTGTTGATGGACACTCAGGTTGATTCCATCTCTTGGCTGTTTTGAATAATGCTCCAGGTATCTTTTTAACATACTGATTTTATTTCCTTTGGATCTGTAATGGACCCTTGAACAGCATGAGGGTTATGGGCACTGACCCCTTGTGCCATCAGAAATCCACATATAGGCCAGACGTGGTGGCTCATGCTTGTAATCCAAGCACTTTGGGAGGCCAAGGCGGGCGGATCACAAGGTCAGGAGATCTAGACAATCCTGGCTAACATGGTGAAACTCCATCTCTACTAAAAATACAAAAAGTTAGCCAGGTGTGGTGGTGGGCACCTGTAGTCCCAGCTACTCAGGAGGCTGAGGCAGGAGAATGGCATGAACCCAGGAGGCGGAGCTTGCAGTGAGCTGAGATTGCGTCACTGCACTCCAGCCTGGGTGACAGAGCAAGACTCCATCTCAAAAAAAAAAAAAAAAAAATCCACATATAACTTTTGATTCCGCAGAAACTTAACTAATAGCCTACTGTTGACCAGAAGCCTTACTGATAATGTAGTCAATTGACACGTATTTTGTATGTTATCTGTATTACTCTATTCTTACAATGAAGTAAGCTGGAGAAAAATGTTATTAAGAAAATCATGTGGGCCGGGCACGGTGGCTCACACCTATAATCCCAGCACTTTGGGGCTGAGGCGGGTGGATCAGGAGTTCAAGACCAGCCTGGCCAACTTGGTGAAACCCTGTCTCTACTAAAAATACAAAAAATTAGCTGGGCGTAGTGGCAGGTGCCTGTAATCCTAGCTACTCAGGAGGCTGAGGCAGAGAATTGCTTGAACCTGGGAGGAAGAGGTTGCAGTGAGCTGAAACCACGCTGCTGTACTCTAGCCTGGGTAACAGAGCGAGATGCCATCTCAAAAAAAGAAAAAATAAAAGAAAATCATATGGAAGAAAAAATCTACCGTTCATTAAGTGGAAGTGAATCATCATAAAGGTCTTCATCCTCATCGTCTTCATGTTCAGTAGGCTGAGGAGGAGGGAGAGGAGGGGTTGGTCATGCTGTAGCAGGGGTGGCAGAAGTGGGAGAAAATCCACGTATTAGTGGACCTGTGCAGTTGAAACCCATGTTGTTCAAGGGTCAGTAGTATACCCAGTAGTGGGATTGCTGGATCATATGGTAGTTCTCTGTTTAGTTTTTTTTTTTTTTTTTTGAGATGGAGTCTCGCTCTGTCGCCCAGGCTGGAGTGCAGTGGCCGGATCTCAGCTCACTGCAACCTCCGCCTCCCAGGTTCACGCCATTCTCCTGCCTCAGCCTCCGGAGTAGCTGGGACTACAGGCGCCCGCCACCTCGCCTGGCTAGTTTTTTGTATTTTTTAGTAGAGACGGGGTTTCACAGTGTTAGCCAGGATGGTCTCGATCTCCTGACCTCGTGATCCGCCCGTCTCGGCCTCCCAAAGTGCTGGGATTACAGGCTTGAGCCACCGCACCTGGCCCTCTGTTTAGGTTTTAAAGGCGCTTCCATATTGTTTTCTGTAATGGCCATAATAATTTACAGTGTCACCAACAGCACGCAAGGGTTCCCTTTCCTCCATGTCCTTACCAGCGCTTGTTATCGCTCATATTTTTGCTAATAGCTATTCTCACAGGTTTGACGTGATATCTCCGTGTGGCTGCGATTTGCACTTCCCTGATGATTAGTGATGTTGAGCACTTTTTCAGAGACCTGTTGGCCTCTGACATACATGGCCTGTATGTCTCCTTTTGAGAAACACCTATTCAGGTCCTTTGCCCATTTTTAAATTGGGTTATTTGTTTTCTTGCTGTTGAGCTATTTGAGTTGTTTATTTATTTTGGACATTAACCCATTATCAAACATACGCTTTGGAAATATGTGATTCCATTCCGTAGGTTGTCTCTTCACTCCGTTGATGGTTCCTTGGCTGTGCAGAGTTTTTAGTTTGATGCAATCCCATTTGTCTGTTTTTGTTTTTGTTGCCTGTGTTTTGGGGATCATACCAAAAAAAAAAAATCATTGCCCAATCCAATGTCTTAAAGCTTTCCTTCTGTGTTTTTTTCTAGTAGTTTTATAGTTTCTGGTCTCACATTTAAGTTCTTCATGCATTTTGAGTTGATTTTTGTATATGTGTGAGATAAGGGTCTAATTTCATTGTTCTGCATGTGGGTAGCCAGCTTTCCCAACACCATTCAAGGAGTCAGGACTTTTTTTTTTTTTTTTTTTGAGACAGAGTCTTGCTGTCTTGCTCTGTCACCCAGGCTGAAGTGCAGTGGCGCAACCTCGACTTACTGCAACCTCCGCCTCCCGGGTTCAAGCGATTCTCCTGCCTAAGCCTTCTGAGTAGCTGGGATTACAGGTGCACACCACCACACCTGGCGAATTTTTGTGTTTTTAGTAGAGATGGGGTTTCACCATGTTGGCCAGGCTGATCCACATGATCTGCCTGCCTCAGCCTCCCAAAGTGCTGGGATTACAGGCGTGAGCTACTGCGCCCAGCCCTCGGTGTCAGGACTTTTCTAGCTGTGGAAGTCAGGCGTCAGCAAGCACAGACAAGCATACTGCAGTTTGCAGATACTCACAGGCTCTGGCAAGTTCAGACCTCAGGCTGTCATGGGTCCGTTCTGTCTCAAACATAGGAATTCTGCTATTATCATAAAATCAATACAAGTTCATTGATGAAAACTTGAAAAACACAGAAGAATATTTAATAAAAACACACGGTAGTTGCGTGAACTGGTGATGAGCTCTGTTCCTGTGTTGGTGTGCATTGCCAGTCTTTTTCTTCTGCATTTATTTTTTGCTACAATTTACACTATATTCCATTTATATTCTTTCCCCCATGTCACTAAAATTCCTCAAAAATTCTAATGAATGAACGCATAAAAGTCAAGGCTAGTCGGGTGTGTTGGGTCATACCTGTAATCCCAGCACTTTGGGAGGCCAAGGCAGGTGGATCACGAGGTCAGGAGTTTGAGACCAGCCTGGCCAATGTGGTGAAACCCCGTCTCTACTAAAAATACAAAAATTAGCTGGGCATGGTGGTACACGCCTGTAATCCCAGATACTCGGGAGACTGAGGCAGGAGAATTGCTTGAACTTGGGAGGCAGAGGTTGCAGTGAGCCGAGATCGTGCCATTGCACTTCAGCCTGGGCGACAGAGCTAGACTCCACTCAGAAAAAACAAACAAACAAAACAAAACACGAGTCAAGGCTGTGAAGCAGCAGCCGTGTTGTCCTGGTTAGGAGCAGGGTTCCTTGCTCCGTTCTTTTACTTCCTTGTGTGGCTCAGCTTCTTACCTGTAAAGGTAGAGGATACTATCCACCCCCTAGACAGGCTGTGAGGATGGAGTGAGTTATTGCAGGTACAGCACATGGAGCAATGCCATGCCTGTGCCGGGCTCAATATTTTCGCCTACCTCTATTGTTATTTTTGCTCATGTGTTTATTTCTTCACTGTTCCTAGACGTAGAAGAGTAGAGGTACTTGAGAAAGAGTATGTGCCTTTTTAAGGATATTGATACATATTGTCAGAAAAGCAACCTTAGGAAGTGGACTACTTTTTATTTTTTGAGACAGAGTTTCACTCTGTCACCTAGGCTGGAGTGTACTGGCACAGACACCGCTCACTGCAGCCTTGACCTCCTGGGCTCAACAGTCCTCCTGCCTCAGCCTCCCGAGTAGCTGGGACTACAGACACGCACCACCATGCCTGGCTAGTTTTTTATTTTTTCTGTAGAGATGGTGTCTCACTTTGTAGCCCAGGTTGGTCTTGAACCCGTGGGCTCAAGTAATCTATTGTCTTCTGCCTCCCAAAGTGCTGAGATTATAGGTGTGAGCCACCTCACCTGGTGAAAGTAGATGATTAAATTGCATTTGTTTTGATACAATTACAGAAATAGTTCATGCTCATTAAAAAGTTAAAAATGTCCCAACTTTGATTATTATTATTATTTAACTATCGACCTCCTGCTGCCGCCTGCTGGGATAGGACTGCTGTTAACCCTGTTCTTGAAAGTTTTTCCTGCCAGAGAAAAAGCACACAGCAGACTCTTGTTTTCTTTTGCAACAATGTTCCGCATAGCTCTTGACTTTTGTTTTTGTGGCCAAATGAGGAAAGGACCCTTTGCCACTCGGCCTTGTCCTGGCTGTGGCTCGTGCTGTCGTTTGAGGTGGAGTGAGCCCACCGGTTGGGTAGACGGGTCCCCTCCCCTCCCTCACCTTTCACAGGGCTGTGAGTGTGGGAGGAGGAGCCCGGTCGCTCTTGCCAGCCTGGATCCTGTGCACACCACAAGGAGGAAGTCCTGTTGGGATCTGCCCCGGCTCCTGGGAAGGGTCAATCAGGAGTAGAACACCCGCGGGTGCTTGGATTCTGTACATGGCCTTTTCCATTCTTGGACGAGCATCTTGGCCAAACATGACACATTTTTAGGGCACTGTTTTTGCAAAGGCATCCAGCCAGCTTAATCTCTTGTAAAATGTCCAGGGTGAGACACTGCTTAGTTCGTGCGTTAAATGAAAATGATAAGACAGCAAGGCCTCTTTCAGTTAATACTGTTCTGTGAGTTCAGCTCTGGAACTGCCGTGTAGGCATCGGGTTCACAATGGTGTTCTTCTTCTCTGGTATGTGGGCCACACACCCCTGTGGTCTCCAAATTTGCACTGAATTCCGTGTCAGCACCGCCTCGTGTTCCCTCAGCTGGGCATAATTCTTGAGAAGGAAAAAAAACTGTAACAGAACTTGAGGACCTGTGACAAATAAGAGATAGAAAAGAAACAGGAAGTTCTCATTCCAGGGCACTGCCCCTCCCTTTCCAAGCTCACGCCGTGGTGTCAGGTTGCATCTTCCTCATCTTTTTACTCAGCCTTGACAAGGGACATGTGGTTGGCATTTGGGCCAAGACAGGGACAAGGCCGCCGGAACCCAGCCTGTCTGTTATATAATGCCATCTCTGGTCAGTGGGATAAGGCTGAGGACTGGCTGGCCTCAACTCCCCACCTCCTCTCCGTTGACAAACGCCTGACTGGCGTTCCATCTGGAGTGTCCCTGTGGGTCGCTCTCCCAGTGGAACCGGCTGCCCTGCCTACATGATGCCCTTTTCTTGGACTTCCTCTTGCCACCCCTGAAGACCTCTGTGTGTCCAAGTCATCACCTTTGCAAATGCCTGGTTCATCTGCTAAACCCTCTCTGCATAGTCTACACAGAGTGAGGTCTCCCAGAGCTTGAAGCAACTTGGGTCATCCCGCAGGACCAACGATGGAGAAGTGCGGAGTCCACACCCGGCCCAGCGGCGGCTGCGGTGAGGAGCGGTCTCAACTATGTTTACTCACAACACTTTGGACACCACATGTGTGCGGGTTTTTCTCACACCAACTATCAGTTCTTCAACTCTGGTGCCAACCGTGTGTCCTACACTTCAACTCCATTCTGACATGACTGAGACTTCACACAGATCCCACAGGCCCAGGGCCGGGTCCCACAAGACTGCCCCCACTTCAGACACCAGGCGTAAGCCCTAGGTTGCCTCCGTTCTTCTGACTGTCTGTAGATCGGAGATTTCCCCAACTCCCCCCGTGAGGTTCACATGTCTTACTAGAGCGGCTCACAGCACGTAACTCAGGCAAACAGTTTTCTTACTATTACTAGTTTGTTAGGAAGGATATGACTCAGGATTGGCCACGTCCAAGGGATGCTTAGGTGGGTGGAGAGGGAGGGCAGGGACTCTAGCAGCTGCGTGCCCTGCCTGGGCGAACCACCCGTCCAGCACCTTGATGTGTTCACCACCTTGGAAGCTCCCCGAACCTGTCCTTTCAGGGTTTTTATGGAGGCTTCATTCCCTAGGCGTGATTGATTACATCATCGGCCATAGGTGATTGAACGCAGCCTCTAGCCCCTCTGCCCTCCCTGGAGATGGTGTGATGGGGTGCTGGAGGTGGGGTGGTGGGGTGCTGGAGATGGGGTGGTGGGGTGCAGTGTTGGAGGTGGTGTGGTGGGGTGCTGGAGGTGGGGTGCTGGGATTCTGGAGGTGGGGTGCTGGGATGCCGGAGATGAGGTGTTGGGATGCTGGAGGTGGGGCTCAAAGTTTCTCAAGTGACCAGCCCCCATCCTGATGCTATCTAGGGTCCCCCCAACAGCCCTCTTGTTAGCATGTAAAAGACACTTGGCCAGGCGTGGTGGCTCACACCTGTAATCCCAGCACTTTGGGAGACTGAGGCAGGTGGATCACGAGGTCAGGTGATCAAGACCATCCTGGCCAACATGGTGAAACCCCATCTCTACTAAAATACAAAAAATTAGCTGGGCGTGGTGACACGCGCCTGTAGTCCCGGCTACTTGGGAGGCTGAGGCAGGGGAATTGCTTGAATCTGGGAAGCAGAGGTTGCAGTGAGCCGAGATTGTGCCACTGCACTCCAGCCTGGCAAGCGAGCAAGTCTCCATCCCAAAAAAAAAAAAAAAAAAAAAAGGCACTTTTCTCTCATCTCTCAGGAGATTCCAAGGGTTTTAAGAGCTTTGTGCCAGGCATCAGGAACAAAGACCAAACACATATTTATCACAGGCGGAAGGCCCTGCAGGGCTGTGGCATTTTCCTGAGGGAATTCTCCTGGGTGCCTGCCTTGCAGGGTATCTGCTCAGACCAGGTGTGGAAGCGTGCTCCCGCCCACAGCCCCCGTGAGCAGGCTCCAGTGAGGGCTGGCTTGGAGGCAGCAAAGCATGGCCTTTAAACTTTTCTCCGGGGGCTCTCTCTGCATTCTCTTCTAGTCGCAACATGCACCGAGCGCATTTATTTCTCCTAGACTTTAATTACACTCTTAAACAAGAGCAGCAAGTTTCTACCTATGTTGTCTTTCCTCACGTCGTGGGAGAGATTTGCTCCAGAATGTTTGACCTAGAAGAAGGAAATTCTTATTTCCATATCTCAAGCCACCTGAGAGCCAGCCCTTCCCCCGCAGGGGCAGCCACAGCCCTGCCCTGGCACATGGGGGTTCAGAAGCTTTTCATGGTCCCTTCCCTGGGGGCCTGAGGTCCACACATCGGTAAAAAGATGAATGTGAATCAGCGCTTAGGAATTGTGCTGTGACAGGTCGCTCACGGAAAAAGGGTTGCATTTCTTGGGAAATGTTGTAACTGAATACCCCCATTTTCTTTCTTTCTTTCTTCTTCTTCTTTTTTTTTTTTTTTTTTCTTTTTTGACACAGTCTTGCTCTGTCGCCCAGGCTGGAGTGCAGTGGCACATTCTTGGCTCACTGCAACCTCCGCCTGCCGGGTTCAAGTGATTCTCCTGCCTCAGCCTCCTGAGTAGCTGGGACTATAGGCACATGCCACCACGCCCGGCTAATTTTTTATATTTTTAATAGAGATGGAGTTTCACCGTGTTAGCCAGGATGGTCTCGATCTCCTGACCTCATGATCTGCCCACCTTGGCCTCCCAAAGTGCTAGGATTACAGGTGTGAGCCACTGTGCCCAGCCCTGAATACCCCCATTTTTTAAGAAAAAGAGAATGAGTTATTGTTGTCTATTATTATTTTTTCTCTTTTCTTTTCTCCACTTCCCCCTGCTCCCCAGTTTTTCCTTAGCCCTTTAGAAATGCAATTATAGCCTCTTACCTCCCTTCACCAGACACTGCCTACCAGGAAAGCTCGCCTAACCATGTGCTCAGGAGGTCCGAATGAAACCCTCACCCACCAGGAGGTTTCCTGGAGAGATAACAGTCGATTTACAACCCAAAGAGTGTCCATGACGAAACTCTCTCCCACTGGAAGAGTTTGGGCTGTTACAACCTAGTCCTACCCACTAAGGCACCAGCGGTCACCAGCTTGGACACTCAGTAGATAAGGTGCCAAAGCAAGTTATGGGAACCCTCACCTGTTCGCTTCTTCCCTTTCATGACATTCATGCCAAGCCCCTTTTTGAAAGTGCCTGCTTTCTGCCCCAAAATATAAGTGGTACCCTTAAGGCAGAAGCCTGTTCTTCTTCCCCTAAGCTAAGCTTTGGAATGTAGAGTCACTGTCTTTATACCAGACCTGCTCTTGTTCGTTGTACTCTGCTAGCAGCCACTGGCTGCATTGGTTGCAGTACGGTAAGTGTAGCTTTCGACTTAACATTCATTTGGAAAACTTGCTGATAAAGGCAAGAGCCGATCACTTTGTGATCCTTGGAGACTTGGGTGATGTCGCCTGGCACGGTGTGGAGCCGGGAGTCCTGGACATGCTTTAGTTGTGTGTTTTCAGTTTCATTTCTAAATAAATGCAGGCTCCCAATGGTATAATGATCAGCTGGAACTGAAAGTTTTAAATAAAAGTTATAATCCACCTAGCCTGGGGAAAGGCCCGTCTCAGAATCCAGGGAGACCCTGATTGGATCTGGGCTTGTTTGGGGCACGTCCTTCTCTCTCTGAGCCACAGGTTCTGTGTCTGTGCTGTAGAAGCCCCTCCCTAGCAGGGCTGTAGGAAGCAGGGCAGGCCTGTGCCCGTGCAGTACCCCGCCTGGCACCTGCCATGTTGTGGCATGTGATGGTATCAGGTGTGACCAGGCCCTGGGTATAGAACTTATATCCATTCTCATGAGAGCTCACAACAAGCCTGTGTCAGAAGCATCATCCCACTGTACAGAAGGAGAAACTGAGGCAGAGAGGTGTAGTCACTTGGCGAAGGTATGGAGCTACGATGCAGCAGAGGCTGGAGTGAACCAGAATCTAGCTCCAACCACTGCACAAAATAAACCATGCTGTTAGTATGATTTTTTTTTTGCATTTATATTCCTTTTTTACTTTTTAAATTTTTTGTAGAGATGGGATCTCACTATATTGCCCAGTCTCGTTTTGCCCTCATGGACTCAAGTGATCCTCTTGCCTTGGCCTCCCAGAGCGCTGGGATTACAGGTGTGATATTATCACTTTTATTATTTCACTTAAGCTCCTGCCCCCACCATATCCTCACCATAAAAAAGACAACAAAGATAGGGAAAGGAGAACTGGTCAGCATTATCACCCTTTTCATCTGTGAAACTGCAGCTACAGACAGAACTGGGCGATCGTGTGGAATTTCCCCCAGAACCTTATTCCATATCCTCTCTGGGGGAAACCCATAGCTCGCCCTGGGTGTGTGTGGTGTGTCGTGTGCAAGTGTGTTCTACCTGATGCTGAAATATGCCTTAAGACCTGCGGGGTTGGGGGGTGGGGGGCCGTCCCCTGCCCTGTCCATAGCTCAAGGGGCTGCTTGTTTGGTATGGGCACCATGATTTAAAATTGTCCACATTTGTCACTCTGGCTAGCTGTAAACAGGAAGCTCAGCTCAGGTGTCTTTTTTTTTTTTTTTTGCTTTGCTTTGTATGATTTGAAATTCCGGGTATTCCATGAACTTGGAATTTATGCTAAAATGCTGACAGGTTGTGAAATTGTTTTGAATGAGGGTCTTTCCTAGGGCGGGTGGTGGAGGTTCCTCGTTGGAGACCCCGTCCTCTGAGATCCAGGGCAGATGCCGCCCCTGAATGGGACTCCCACAAGGCCACCTGTTCGTCCGGATGATGGTGTATGGAATTCTGGGCCGAGCCAGCCTGCAGGTGCAGCCTGGCTCTGGCCTGGAGGATACAGAGTGAAAGGCCTGTGGTGGCCCCGAGGTTTCTTCGGTTGGTGGGAATACAGAACACGGGGCGTAGGAGGTTGGTGTGGTCGAGCGGCCCGGCCCTGTCAGGAAGCATTAGCTGCCAGCCTGGAGAAGACCCACTTCCCTTCTGCCCTTCATGTTAAAGGAACTGTCTTGTTTATGTCTTTTAGTGTATACTTGATGAAAGAGAACACATTCACAAACAGATCTTTCTGCTGTAGAATGCCCACATTAAACCGTGTGATGCATTAACAACACCTCCTTGTAGTGCCGTATTACTGAAAGGCTTCCTTGTTTAAAGTATCTAACAAGAAAAGGGAACGAGTGTTGCTGGGGGTGGGGTTGGAGTCAGGTTGGAGCAGGAGCCCCATGTGGTCGAGGCTCCCCCAGAAGAGGATAAACAGCAGCTCTTGGGGTTGGCCGCCATCTTGTTTCCAACCCTTTTCATCTCAGTTCCCTGCGAGAATTTCTTATAAAAATACATCTTGGGCTGGGTGCGGTGGCTTACACCTGCAATCCCAGCAAATTGGGAGGCCAAGGTGGGTGGATCATGAGGTCAAGAGTTCGAGATCAGCCTGGCCAACACAGTGAAACTCAGTCACTACTAAAAATACAAAAATTAGCCAAGTGTGGTGGTGCACACCTGTAGTCCCGACTGCTCGGGAGGCTGAGGCAGGAGAATCGCTTGAACCCAGGAGGCAGAGGTTGTGGTGAAATGAGATCCCGCCAGCACACTCCAGCCTGGGCAACAGAGTGAGATTCTGTCTCAAAATACATACATACATACATACATACATACATACATACATACATTTTTAAGCGGGGTGCGGTGGTTCACACCTGTAATCCCAGCACTTTGGGAGCCTGAGGCAGGCTGAGGTCAGGCGTTTGAGACCAGCCTCGCCAACATGGTGAAACCCTGTCTCTACTAAAAATACAAAAATTAGCTGGGCGTGGTGCGGCACACTCGTATTCCCAGCTACTTGGGAGGCTGAGGCAGGAGAATCGCTTGAACCCGGGAGGCAGAGGTTGTGGTGAGCTGAGATCACACTGCTGTACTTCAGCTTAGGGGACAGAGTGAGACTCCATCTCAAAAATAAATAAATAAAAATACATCTTTAGCCATTTATTTTGAATTAGTAGGCAAACAGGATTAAATGTTGTAGATATTGGGATCATCTTCAGCTCTAATGGAGTTTACGTTTTAAATTGAGTCCCAGTTCCAGAGTAGAAATAGTGTTTTATATCCATCCAGTTCATCCTGTCTTAAAGAATATTTACAGAGATGAGACTCACTTGCGATCTCACCTTGATTAATGAAGGGTCTTTGCCTTCATTTTACTTGGGAGTTCTTTCCTTGGGTGTTACAGAGTGTGATGACAGTGAAAAATATTCAAGTAGATAAACCTTCTGGATACATGTTCTCAGCTGCATTGCTAGTTTCTTTGGAGACAAAAGTAATTACCTGATTTCCAGTTCTCTAGAGTGTTCTAAGAGAAGGTGCGGAGGAAGCTGTACAAGAAGCTTAATTGAAAAGGAAAGTGAAAGGGCACAGTGAGATCTGAAGACTCAGGGGCTTGCTTGTTGGTGAACAGTTGCGAAATTTGGAGTAACTGTGCCTGGAATGTTTTGGCCCCAAGTCTAAACAAAGGAATAGTTTCCAGATAAGTGTTATTTGCATAGGTATGTAACTACATGAGGTCAAGGTGTTGAGGCTGGAGAGAGCAGAGAAGGTGAGTGAAGGCCTCCCTGCTCAGCCTGCTCTTCAGCCTTCAGTCTTACTTTCTCCTCCCCCTGGCGCTTCCAGCTGCTGCCCAGGGCTCCCCCACCCAAACCCTTACCTGCCAACCGTGAGTCCCCTCTCGGGCTTTCCACGTGGAGACCCTGACTTACCGCCAATAGCCCCCCTCTCTGAAAAACACTGTCACTTATGCAGAGAGGAAGTTGTTTATTTGGAAAACAAAGTTCACCCTTCTGTTGCTTGATTTTGAAATGCTTTATGTAAATAATCTTTGCTTGTTTGGGGGAAAAAAAAGTCTCAAAAAAATGCAGGTTGGGGGATGGTTGGTTGTTGTCAAGGGAGCGCTCCCTCCTGCGGATGCAGACCTGGGCTCCGTGGAGTTCTGCCCTGGGGCTGGGGGTCCACTCCTGTCCTCAGAGGAGTTCACGGTCACTGCCACCCATGCTAGATCATTGTTCTATTTAACTTTGTAAAATCCTGTACTAATAGCAGACTGTTTCAGAGGGAAACACTTAGGACCCAGTCTGTCAGTTCCCTAGAACTGGGATTCCCCGCAGAGCTCACTTGGAAAGTTAAGAAGAGGCTCTCACAACCATGGCTGACTGGGGGAGGGAGACTCCAGGGTCAAGATCAGGGTCTCTACCCGCTCCTGGGTATTTAGGTAGATGTTAACCCTTGACATCTGGCCACTTAGGAAGGCTAACTAGTGAGGAGGAGCTGCTTACCTGTGTCAGGTTATCCTGCCTTCTGCTGTGATGCGAGGAACCCCTCTCAGCCCCTGGGGGCCTTGGCGCTGTTGGCATGGGTTGGGAGAATTTAATCCCCATTGTGGATAACACCTTAATACGCTAAAAGATGATTACTTGTTTTTAAAATCTCCTCTCCATTTTGTCCCTGTCCATTTGGCAAATGGGGCATTATTTGTTAGGGTGACAGAGGCAGGGGCTGGCCCTGGAAGGGGATTTGGTCCTAATGGTTGTCCCTCCAAGTGCAGCAGGAGCAGCATTTTGTTTGGCCATGTAAAAATTTGAGGCAGGTTCAGAATGTTTCTTTCTGCTGGAATGCAATGGCACAATCACGGCTCACTGCAGCCTCAAACCCTTGGGCTCAAGTGATCCTCTCACTTTACCCTTCTGAGTAGCTGGGACTACAGGTGCACACCACTATGCTTGGCTAATTTTTTTTTAAAAGATGGGGTCTTGCTCTGTTGCCCAGGCTAGTCTTGAACTCCTGGAGTAAGCAGTCTTCCTGCCTTAGCCTCCCAAAGCACTGAGATTACAGGCGTGAGCCACCACACTCAGCTCAGATTGTTTCTTTTATGAACTTTCCTAGCCGAACTCTGAGGGGAGGCCAAGAAAGGCTTGGTCTGCACTCCAGGTTTTATTGAGAGGGTAGGGAAGCCGTCGGGCTGGGGAAGACATGCCAGGGTGTCACTATGAAAAGATGTCACACATTCTGTCCTAGAGTAGAATGTAGAGATTATACTACTTCAGTGATGGGGCTTGAGTGATTACTTAGGAGCTTTGGAGTACTGCATTCTAGAAGTTTTAAAGTTCTTTTATCTATTTACTTATTTATTTGCTTGCTTTTAATCAAGTGCTTGGTTCTCTATGTATCAGGGAATGGGTGGTGGGAAGCTTTCTGTAGAACTGGATACACGAAGGGAAATGAAATTCATTCTTGCTTGGGTTGAGATGCTAAGTCTGTTTTCTTGGTACAAAGCTGATTCGCTTAGTAGAAAAAGTTCCAAAGGAATCATGCAGTGCCTCAGAGTCAGTGTCGGGTTTTTAAATTTATTTTTATTTTTTATTTTTTACTTTAAGCAGTAAAAGGCGTGGGCTGTTGAGACCAAGGACAGGGAATTTTCTCAGTGTCATGCCATTGGTGCGTGTAACTCATCTGGCCACAAAACATGTTCCTCCAAAAAGGACTGTTTATAGATCATTTATTTTTAACATGAAGAGACGACATTTCTTATACAAACATTTTTTTGTTCTGGCCCTTTGCGAACTCTGGAGATGATGGAAATATGTAATTAACTCATGTGAATCAGTCTTCTGAACATGGCGTAGTAAGAACCGCTAGAAAGAATTGTGTGACTTTCTGCCAATGTTGAGAGAAGGCGGGATTTTCTTTTTCTAGCTCTGTGGCATTGAGGTATTTGGTTGTGGACACTGGATGTTGACCCCTGCCGGGGCCTCAGTGCCCAGGTTCCGTTTTTGTTCCAGAGTGAAGTGGGCCAGTGGTGGGAAGAGCTGGATCCAGGACTTGGCTGCGGCCAGGAGCCAGCAGATGAGAAAGTATGTCCTAGCCCTGAACTTGGGGGAATAGCAGGCCCCGACCGAGTAATTATTTTGATAATCTTTCCATTTGGTATTTTAGATTCTGATAAATCCACCAGAGAATTAAAGAATTTTCTCTTCCTGTCCAGTGATTCCCTGCAGTGGAGTCAGTGGTTCTTTTGGGAAGGAGGAGGTCAGTCTGACTTACCCTTAGCTCCTGATAGCTTTGCTTTTTGGCCAAACACTGGCCACCTACGGAACCCCCTTGCCTGCCCTATGGTCCAGCCCAGCATGCCCCAGCCTCCCCTGCCCTCCCGGCCAGTGCACACCTGGCACCTGGCCTGGTAATTATCCCACACGTGTCTGCTTGGCCCTCTGCCTCCGGGAGGGGAGCTGGGAGAGGTCTGACCTCTCATTCTAGATTAGCTTCTATAGAGGAATCTGTGGCAGAAACTGGATCTCCCTGTGTGCCATGGTAGCTGTGAAAATCACGCCTCTTCATACTGTATGATGCATGATGTATGATGTATGTCAGAAAGCCACAGTTTGGTTTATTCCTCATGTTATTATCTTTCTCTGACAGGTTCTTGAATGAGCTCGTTTTGTAATTCTAGTTTTGGTATGACTGCATAATTTTATAATTGTTTGATACTTTGTATGTTTTTCCAGTGACTCCCACGTTTTTGAAAACCATGATAGTGTCGAAATTATTTAGGTGAAAGCAACCCCTTGTGTTCTGGGTAATGTAAGAAAACTTTTTTTACTCTTAACATCTATAACTTGCTTTCTTTTTAAGACTCATTTTTAGCCAAAAAAGATGGCTAATGACTTTGACTGTGTATGAATGTGGAAACATTTGGGGAATTAAAATTCAGCTATTGTGGAGAAACAGAACAAGATGATATTTAAAGAAAAAGACTTTGTCGGCCGGGCACGGTGGCTCAAGCCTGTAATCCCAGCACTTTGGAAGGCTGAGGCGGGTGGATCACGAGGTCAGGAGATCGAGACCATCCTGGCTAACATGGCGAAACCCCGTCGCTACTAAAAATACAAAAATTAGCCAGGGGTGGTGGCACACGCCTGTAATCCCAGCTAATCGGGAGGCCGAGGCAGGAGAATCACTTGAACCTGGGAGGTTGCTATGAGCTGAGATTGCGCCACTGCATTCCAGCCTGGGCGACAGAGTCAAACTACGTCTCCGGATGAAAACCGCATTATATGTGGAAAGCGCATGATAACTAGATTTGGTCAAGACTTTAGATCCTAAGAAAGTCATCAGGAAGCAAATATTTGAAATATTGTTCTAGTTTTCAAACTACTACATTATAGAAAAGATGTTAATCTGAATATTTATCCAACTTTGAAACTCTAAATTTGTATCCTTGCTAACGTATGAAGTCTAGATTATTTTGATATAAAGATGCCTAGGCTGGGCATGGTGGCTCACGCCTGTAATCCCAGCACTTTGAGAGGCTGAGGTGGGTAGGCTGAGGTCAGGAGTTCGAGACCGACCTAGTCAACATGGTGAAACTTTGTCTCTACTAAAAATACAAAAATTAGCTGACCATGGTGGTATGCACCTGTAATCCCAGCTACTTGAGAGGCTGAGGTGGAAGAATTGCTTGAACCAGGGAGGCAGAGGTTGCAGTGAGCCGAGATTGCTCTACTGCACTTCAGCCTGGGTGACAGAGTAAGACTCTGTCTCAAAACAAAAAAGAAAAAGATGCCTATGGCATCTGAGTGCAGTGGCTCACGCCTGTAATCCCAGCACTTTGGGAGGCCAAGGTGGGAAGATTGCTTGAGCCCAGGAGTTCGAAACCAGCCTAGGTAGACCCCATCTTTACAAAAAAAAAAAATACAAAAATTAGGTGGGTGTGGGGGCACACCCCTGTAGTTCCATGTACTCAGGAGGCTGAGGTGGGAAGAGCGTCTGAGCTGGGGAGGTGGAGGTGGCAGTGGGCCGATATCACGCCACTGTACTCCAGCCTGGGCAACACAGCAAGACCTTGTCTCCAAAAAAAAGAAAAAAAAAGATGCCTATGTATGCACTGTCCTTTGTTTTGGATACAGTTTTCTCCCTTACCTGTGCCTCCTCCAGGTGGTGGTCTGTCAGGTGGTGGGCCAGGCTATTCAGTTCTTGGTCAGCGAGAAGCCTGCCTTGGATGCTGGATGCCGGCTATACAACATGCGGCTCTCCCCATTGCATTTACAGGTAAAGATGTGTAGATTTTGCACGTTATGAGACCTGTCACAGTTCTCAGAAATGTGAAGAGTGAGCATGGTGTGAGTCACGGGGCTGTAACATTCATGTTTTTATTAATTATCATTCGTGTCATAATTTACAAACTATAAGCTTCCATATAGGATTTTATATGTAGGAAATGATCATACACACTACACATTACACACACACACTACACACACACACATACATTTATAATAAACTCAGGGGTTCACTCTTTCGGGCATTTGAACAAGGCGGGGTGTTGTTGACGGATATGATAAGGCAGGTGGCATCTGAGATGAGAAAAGTGGTTCTGGTTCCGAATCTGGCACTGGTTGCAGCTTGGAAACACAGCGGAGCGGCGGCTGTGGGGCATTCCTCTTTTCAGTTTCTGACAAGGTTGATTTAAAAAGAACCCCCCCATTATCATTATTATTTTTAGAAATCTAGTCTACCGTATTCACTTCTGTATCCTTAGCACTTGGCACACTATAAATACTTAACGTGTTTATCAATTGAATAAGTGAACAAAACTAGATATAAATGACTCAGATAACTGTATACTATTCATTATTAGGTATTATTTTGGGCATTATGATGGACATAAGAAAAAAATGCTCAAATGTGTATTCTCACTGGAGAAATAAAATCAATAAACATGAAACAATTAGGAAATAAGACATTCTGCAGTGATAAGTTGTGAGAAATAGATAATATAGAGAGAGATGCAAAAAAAATAGTTCATTTGAAAATATGTACTTGAGCTTGAATTGTTTTGGTGATGAGTTCCTAGGAAGTAATTTCATAATGAGAAGAGGCACTTTGTAGCATCCATCACCATTCCAAGAATTCCCAGAGTCAGTTTTGTCAATATCCTGGATGCTTTTTTTTCTTTTCTCTCTTCCTTTGCCTTCGTTGCATTTCTGCCCCATTCCTTTCTCTGCTTTTCTCATTCTTCCATCCCACCTTTCCCTTCCTGGGTTCTCATTCCTTTTCTCTGGTTTATGATCAAGCCTGAAAATGGTGTCATATAAAGCTAGCAGGTTTGACTTGGAATCTGGGAAAGTATTTATTTTTATTTTTATTTTTTATTTAAGTTCTAGGGTACATTAGTATTACCATCATTCCATGTTTTAATAATAGGCTTATAATAATAAAGACATATGTATATACATAGCTTTATAATTTTATATAGCTCTATAATTTTACATAGAGAGACTTACGGATCTCTAGTAATTAGAGTAAGCCCAGTGACACTTTGCATGCCCAAATCATCAGAGAGCTTGTGCGTCTCTCACATCCGGCCAGATAGTCACCAGAGTTCCTATTTAGCTGGTATTTAAAAATTGCATTTGTCTGGGCTTGTTTCAAGGGTCACTGCCAGTTCAGTGCCCTGTTTCATCTCCCGTGTCCTTGGACTTAGCACCGAATTTGGGGGATGAGCTCAAGTCATGCAGAATTCCCAGTTGCAAGGGAAGATGACATCTCGTATGCTTTTCCTACAAAGGCATAGTTTTAAATAGCCAGCACTCACAAGATTTCCTGGCTACCCACGTGGCTTTTTTCTGAAATCCACCCTCCCAGTTTCTCAGCCCCGCCCCAGCAGCACCCCCTTTGAGGGAACTGCAGAGATGAAAGGTTGGCACCATGGATTTGTGAGATGTTCATGCTCTCCTGTATCCCCCAGATGATTTGGACGATGTGATTAGAAAATAACCTTCAAAGTCTGGGTCACATTTACCCAACATTTGATGCATGTTTTGGAACTGACTGAGTCCAGAGAGGATCACAAACACAAATGAAGAAATGTCATTTCTGACATTGTGTTTATTATATCAAAGCATTCATGCCATTTTAAGCAGCTCACACAGAAGGAACACAGTTGTATCTTTGATCTGTTAACACAGTTAGAAACCGGTATGTGGATTACCTCTGAGCGCAGAGGCAGCTGCTAGAGATTGGTAAGTAATTGATGCTGGTGGCAGGAGGCGTTCGCGCTTCTCTGATGTTCCTCCGACCAGAGATGCAAGAGTGGTCTCCGTCGACTCAGCTGTCTGTGTCAAAACAGTTAAAGTGCACTTTTCCCCTGGAATTACCTAATTTTTTCCAGAATTACCAGACAAGGAAGGCAGGTTGGAGACGGTTATGAAGTAAAAGTCATCTTTTTTCTCTTACCCTGCTTCTAGCTGAGGTGAGATCCACGTACTCAGATAGTCTAAAGTCGTTCTTCCCTTTTGTTTAGGAGCGGGGAAGGGATGGGGATGTGCAAAGGTGAGACTTTTGCTTTGGATGGAACATCTAGCTGAAGAATAAAGGATGCAATAGTAGCTTTCTTATGGCTGTGGAAACAAATGACCGTGAACAGTTTAAAACAGCACAGACTGGTGATGCCATCGTAAAGGAGGCCAGGTGTCCGACCAGATGCAAATCCAGAAGCTGTCAGGGCTGTCTGCCTTAGTGGTAGTCACAGGGGAGTCTGTTCGTTGCTTTTGGGGTTTTTGGTAGAATTTCATTCCTTGGGATTACGGGACTGAGTTCCATTTTCTTGTTGGCTGTCAGTGGAGGGCCATTTCTGGCTCCCTGGGCACCCCATTTTTCAGCTCAGGGTGCCTTCCTGCACTTCCACACCAGCAGGGATGCCTGCAGTCCTCACTTCATATGCCCTGGCCCCTCTACTCTTATGCTCCCCCACTCTTCAGGACTCACGTGTTTTCACTGGGCTCTTTGGAAGGACCCAGGGTCATCTCCCCATCTTGAGATCCTTCGCCTGTTGCACCTGCCAAGTCTCCTGTGCCCTGTAGGGTCCCACAGTCACAAGTTCCAGGGATTAGGGTGTGGACATCTTTGGGGGCCACTGTTCTGTCTCTCTAATGGACAGGATGGGATGAGGCATCCTTAGAGATTGGAGTCCAGTTAGAGGCTGCTGTGGCGGCCCCGGCAAGAGACAGTGAAGATGCCTTTGTGCTGCACACAATCTTCAGGGCTGTGTGAGTGTGGGGCAGGGGAGCCCACGCCCAGGATTAGAACGAGGTGCCCTGGGCCCTTCTCTCACTCCTCTCTCCTTTATGCCTTGGGGACACTCCCAGAAGAAGAAATGCAAGGCACAGCAAACTATGTTAAATAGACTGCAGGGCTTTGATGACATCTAGTTGTTGGAAACCAATGCTGAGGTTCCTCTTTGAGGGGTAGGTTGAGGCCAGCGAAGGGGCAGGAAGGGAAGGGGGTAAAGGGAGTTTGGGGTCCTGCTCTCCATTTTGAAAGCACATAGTATGCCAAATGGAAATCTAAGCAGTTTTCTATGAAAATACATGAATAAATGAGCAGGTACGCATATACATACACACACATGCACACTCATGCACACACGCACACACATGCACACATGCACACACAGGCATACATGCTTACACGCACACTTCCACACACGCTCAACTACACAGACACACGCACACTCACATGCACACACATGCCCATACACGCACATGCACACACACGCCCACTCACACACGCACACTCACACTCACATGCACATACATGCTTACACATGCGCATATATGCACTCACACACGCACACATGCACTCACACATGCACACACACCCATACACATGCACATCCACACACGCCCACTCACACATGCACACTCACACATGCACACACGCTCATACATGCACACACATGCATACTCACACACGCACATGCACACACATGCACACACGCACACACTTGCATGTCACATGGGCACATGTTCACATATGCGCACACACGTGCTCACATGCAGTCACACACATGCACACATGCTCATACATGCACAATGCTCACATACATGCACACACGCACACGTGTTCACATACACAGTCACATGCACACATGGACACGCACATGCACATTAAGGCTTTGGTGGAAAGAGTAGCCCTCTAATAACTTGTTTGTTAACAGCTGGAGTTCCACATGAAAGAGAAGAGAGAGGACCTCCCGATTAGCTGGTCCTGCATCAGTGTGCCGGAAATGGCCGTTAATATCCAGCCCAAAGCACTGGGGGAGGTCAGTCCGTAAGTTTTTGTGATTCTTCCATTGGCGTGAGAACACATGTGTGTTAGGACAGTCTGTGGCGGGGAACTGAGTGCATGGCTGGTGTTGGTGGCCTCCTTCCCTATCCCCAGCCACCCCTTCTGGGGCTGGCTTGGGCCTGTCTGGATGTGGACGGTCCCTTTGGCTTGGCAGGGCCTGCGGGGGATGGCTTTGATGGATTGAATGCAGAGCTCCCATCTGAGCTGCACCTGGAGTCACCTGGCCACTTAAAAAAACCCTGAAGCCTTCCCTGCCCCACCCCAGATGCAGGTTTGCTTGGCTGGATGATTTTAGCATATGCAGCCAAGGATAATGGCACTGTAGGTGCCCGCTGCATGCTCCGCCATATCTGGTGATCAGGGACTCTTTCCCGTGGTGAGGGCGCTGCACTTGTAACTTGAGCTGAGGCCGAAGGCTGCTTCCAAGGGCAGGGCCTCTTCTTTCCACAGTTTTTTAAGGACAGAGCTAAAATCTGAAGGTAATTTCCTTCCTTCCTGCTTTGCATGGTTTTAGTCACCCGAAGACATGAGGTTAGGAACAGGGAGTGGGCTTGCAAAGTCGATTTGTCAACTTTCTCCTCTTTCACTAGGACCCGGTGGCTGAGACAAGTGCGATGTCTGACACTCTCAAGGACATCTTGAAGCATTTGGTTCATTCTGCCTCTCCATCAGTGGTTCTGATCATCAAGCCCATGAATGTAAAGGAAGCTCAGGTAAACCCATCTGGGTGCTGTGGCTGCCTCTGAACCCTGTCAGGCACCATGGCCCGCCTCTCTTGGAGAATCTGTGTGCATTTCCAGCATTCCTCCACCTCCCATGGTAGAGCCAAGATGGTTCGGGTGCTTGCTGGAGATAATGATGGTGGGTGTGGGATAAAGCCTCGGGTTCAGAGCAGGGGGCTGCGAAGCTTCATAAAGTGGAAGGAGAATCGCATGCACCCAGGAGGCGGAGGTTGCAGTGAGCTGAGATCGCACCACTGCACTCCAGCCTGGACAACGGAGCAAGACTTCACCTCAAAAAAAAACAAACAAAACAAAACAAAACAAAAACCTGACATTTCCCTGTCCATTCAGAGCCTTAGACCTCATCCTTCCAGGACCAAGGTACCTGGGAAAGCAGCCAGTGTTGAGAACATTGCCCCAGAAGCAAGCAGAGACAGGTGGGTGAGATAGACAGAGATAGTTTAGCCTGGGCCGCCTGCTGCCCTGGTCCTGCCTGCAACAGCTCCTGCCTCTTGGAGGTCTATGTCCTTTGGGGGTGCACGGTAAAGGAGGCTAGTCTTGTCTGTGTGACCCCCTTTTCCGTATCACCTGCCTCCCTCCTCATGCTGGAGCCCCCCTGTACCATCTGATTAGGGTGCTACTGACTTTTCTGGTTAAATTCTTATCCAGAGCATTTGCCCTGGTCAACTTCATGGACCTAAATAACACATCAATAATCCTTTGTGTAAGGTACGTTCTCTTGGTCATATGCTGATCTTTTTATCATGACTATGTAAAACAGGCACTTATAGTCCCTGAAGTTTAAAAAATGTATTTTGGGGCAGTGGTTTTATATAGCATGATAAAATATATCTTTATTATAATGTCCATCTTTATTATCTAGCTCTTGGTGAAGTCAGTTTGAAAATATAAATTCTTATATGATGTTGGTCCTTGGTCTGCAGACATCACCAGCTGTCAGTAGAGTCTGAAGACTTTGTTTCACTGAGATATCAGTTGATGGCAGTGTTTGGTGCTAAGCCCTGGCCGTGGGGGTCCCAAGAGTGTAAGGAAGCACCATCACCCTCCCGAAGCCTGCAATATGCAGAAGGGGCAGTGGGCCAGCAGGGCAGAACAGGAGGGGTGTGGATGTCTGAGGGGCTTCCCAGGGGCCTGAGGCCTGGGAGCACTCAGCCTCTCCAAATGGAGGGGACCAGCCCGTGCTTCTTGGGAGGTGAGAAGAGAGTCCCAGCGCTGTCCCTTTCAGTAATTCTGTCACAATAGTTTATTTCACATCAGAGGTGACTGTGCTGAATATGACAATCAGCTATTAATGTCAAAATGTATGCAACTTCATAAAACAGTCGTGTATTTTTGGAATCCATGAATTTAAAAAATAATAGGACCCAGAAGATCATAACTTCAATCATGCTTTTCCATAAATTTGTGTATTTTATTTAATCAAAATAGCATATATATTTTATATTGGTCAAGATTTTCCAGAGAAACAGAACCAATGGGAGTGTGTGTGTGTGTGTGTGTGTGTGATCAGCTCACACAATTATGAAGGCTGACAAGTTCCGAGATCTGCATTTGGTAAGCTGCAGCCCCAGGAGAGTCTGTGGGGGTAATTCTAGTTAAGAGTCTGAAGCCCTGAGACCCAAAAGAGCCCGTGGTGTATGTTCCAGTCCAAAGGTCAGTGGGTTCAAGACCCATGAAGAGTCACTGTTTCAGTCCAAGTCTGAAGGCAGGAAAAGGCCCCTTTCCCAGCTCAAGCAGTGAAGAAGAGGAATTTCCTTTTACTCAGCCTTTTTGTTCCATTGCACCTCCAACTGACTGGATGAGGCCCACCCACGTGAGGGAGGAGAATCTGATCACTGCGTGTGCCACGTTAAATGTTAATCTCATCCAGAAACGCACTCACAGTCACACCCAGAATCATGTCGGACCAAATATCTGGGCACCCCATGGCCCAGTCAAGTCGACACATGCCGTTAACCGTCACCCTCAGCAATTGAAAAAAAAAAGATTTCATCTCTGTCCCAGACAAGTGGATTGCTCTGTCCTCAGTGCTCACGCCCTTGGATTTCAGGGACTTCGGCAATTCCTTCTGGGGCTGTAGCACGCTCAGCTCACGTCTGAGAAGTGTCCGGCTCAGAACAGTGCTTTCCGGGTGGGAAAGAGTACCTGTGTCTCTTGAGACATTAGGGGACGTTGCCCTGAAGAAGTGCTCAGTCGAATCAGCACCCAGGTCTCTGCCTGAAAACTTCTCACAGCATGGGGGCTGACGCCACCTCCGAGAAGCCCGTCTGGGTCCCTGAATGCTTGCAACGAACAGAGCCTCTTTTAAAAGAACGCTCTTGGCCAGACGCGATGGCTCATGCCTATAATCCCAGCACTTTGGGAGGCTGAGGCGTGCGGATCCTGAGGTCGAGATTTCGAGACCAGCCTGGCCAACATGGTGAAACCCTGTCTCTACTAGAAATACAAAAAGAATTAGCTGAGTGTGGTGGTGGGCACCTATAATCCCAGCTACTCAGGAGGCTGAGGCAGGAGAATTGCTTGCACCCAGGAGGCGGAGGTTGCAGTGAACTGAGATTGCACCACTGCACTCCAGCCTGGACAACAGAGCAAGACTCTACCTCAAAAAAAAAAAACAAACACTCTTGGCAGTGGGTGACAGGTGGAACCCAGTTTGGGAAATGCTGGTTTGAAGCTGGGCTTTTCCAGATTTGGGGGTGCTTTCTGTTGGAAACGCCCTGGTGCCTGTTGGAAGATGTGAGGTAGTGGAAGCTGGTCCCAGCTGCCCCGCCTCTGTCTCCTCACCTGTGCCCCTCACCTGTCCCTTCACTTGTCCTCTCACCTGTGCAGTGCTAGGGTATGCATAGACATTCCTCATGTGGACGTTGTACTCTGTGTGGAGGTAGGAAATGGGTGTGGGCTGACGGCCCTGGCCATTCCCATCTGGCTGGTGTCCTGCTTTGTGCTAGCAGACCGTGAGTGCCTGCAGCCGGCAGAAGAGGTCCTCACACTCTTAAGCACCTGCCCGGGTCAGACAGTTTAGACCCATGGCAAAGCGAGCTCCATCGTCCCCTGTGGTAAGTGTTGGGAATCCTGTCTGTGGATGAATGCATTGCTGCTTGTGCTTGCTGTATTTAGGATAGGAGATGCTCCCAGGCAGGAGGATAGCGATGGCTCATTGGCTCCCCAGAGCAGCCAGAGCTCAGGTTCCCCATGCAGGTTTTCCTGTAGACACCCGACTGCCACCACCCCCCATAACAGGAGTCCAGCGGCTACTTCCTTGGTCCTCAGTCTCCCCACGAAGACCAAAAGTAAAGTGCTTTTTATTTTTTCAGAACTTACAGTACGCCCCCTCTACTGCTCAGGAATCCTGTCCTCCGAAACCTCCAAGGGCTCACGAGCTGAAGCTGCTGGTGAGGAACATCGGCGCCTTGCTGCTCAGCGAGCCCGGCGCCTCAGGTGGGTGACAGTGGGAGCCTGGCCTGCCTGGAGGGGCTGTTCCTGCCCCTGAGCAGAGTCAGGGGCTCTGGGGCGGGGCTTGGATTCTCTGGTGGCATCCTCCTGTGGGGGTGCAGCGGGAGCCCTGCCCTGGTTGCAGAAAGCACCTGAAAATGTAATGGGAACAAGAGATGGTAAAAAATCCAATCCTGTTTCTGCACGTGTGAAGGCCGAGCGGAGAAAGGAATGTAATTGATTTGGCCTTTTTCATTTCTCTGGAATTGTCCTGTCTTTTTTATCTTTTCTTTCCATTTTTTATTTTTAAACTGTTGAACCCGTATGTATGTGTTAAGCATCCCTGACCGAGGTTCAGCTTCTGCTTTCTTAGAAAGTGGGTGAAGGGGGATGTAGGGAGTTGATGGGCATCAGATGACTTCGGCCACACTCGGGATTCCCGTGTTGGGAGACCGTGGCTGCTGTTGGAGCCAAGACAAGCAACACAGAACAGATAACCCCTTCTGGGTGGTTCTGAATCATTGTTGAGGCCCCAGACACAGAGTCACTCGAGACAGGGCACCTCTTTACTCCGCGACTCCGTTTTGCCAAGAACAGGAGTGAATTGTATTGCCTGAGTGTGTTAAAGGTGACTTATCTTTATTCGCGAGGGACTTCCTCCAGTTCCAAAAGCACAAACGGGCCACATCTAGCAGCCGAGACTGTGCAGGGCTAGCTGTCGAGGATTTTTTTTTTGGTAAAAGTGCCTGCATGTTGCCCTTTCTTTCCGCCTGTACTGCTTAGTGGCTAAAAGTGGGCTCGCTGGACTCGGTCGGTCAGGGTTGGGGTCCCAGCTCCCACATGCACCTGCCCTGAGGCCAGGCCCTGTGCCTCCCTCTGCTGGATGTCCCCACATCTGGGTCTGAGTCTTCTCTTGAAGAGTGACTGTGAAAGCTCAGTAGCGAACGTCTGGAGGCTGCTTCACCCTGCTGCGGCATGGTCCAGCGTCCACACATTCTAGCAGTTACTGATTCCACGGTGTATTAGGGGCTTGGTGCTGCAGGGAGAAGCATTGTCTCAAAGCAGAAACAGCTGTTCACTAGGGACACGTCCTACTACCTGGATCAAAGAGCCCGGCTAGTATCAGGTACCGCACCTGTCTGGTGTAAGTTGGGAAATGGGGACTCTGTGAGGTATATTTCCAAATTTAGGAGTCAACACGAACTCATGTTCAGGCTTTGGCAAACCGTTAGTCTTGTCTAAAAGTGGGGACCATGCCCCTGTATAAAATGGTGCTGCCTCTCGGGGAGAGTCCCCCTGGGAGCCCATGCCTGTGGCCAGCACTGACGGAGGGGGCGAGGCACTTGGGGTCAGCCCAGGGCTGTTGATATCAAATGTGGGAAAAAATTCTTTAACTCCAATAAAGGTTGGTGCTATGAGCATTTGAAAATGGAAAATGAAAGAATTCCCAGTCTCTGAAGTGGGTAAGCCTCGACCGTAGCCATTTAATTTAGCATTTTTTTCTATGCATACAATGTCTTCATGCAATTTAAGAAATAAAAATAATGCCGGGCACGGTGGCTCACACCTGTAATCCCAGCACTTTGGGAGGCCGAGGCGGGTGGATCACGAGGTCAGGAGTTTGAGACCAGCCTGGCCAACATAGTGAAACCCCGTCTCTACTAAAAATACAAAAATTAGCTGAGCGTGGAGGTGCGTGCCTATAATCCCAGATACTCAGGAGGCTGAGGCAGGAGAATCCCTTGAACCCGGGAGGTGGAGCTTGCAGTGAGCGGAGATTGTGCCACTGCACTCCAGCCTGGGTGACAGAGTGAGAGTCCATCTCAAAAAATAAATAAATAAAAAGTAAATAGAAATAAACACCAACACGATGCCCTTCTGTTTAATTACAGGCCACATTAACGCAGTGTGCGTCGTGCAGCTGAACGATCCCGTTCAGAAGTTCTCCAGCACCCTGACGAAAAACACTACAGACCTCACGTGGGAAGAGGAATTCACCCTGTGAGTCCGGCCGGGTTTTCGTGGGCCTGCGTGTCCACGGTCGTGTCTGTTCAGGAGCGCTAAATCCTGAGATCATTCTGCAGCACCGTTTAGGCTAAAACACTAAACCAAAACAGTTAACAACAAATGACGTCTTAAGCTTCTTAAAGGTAGCTTTAGATCAAACATGGGTTTCATTTTCAAGGCAGCTCTTAGAGTCAGTTTTCTCCTCCTGCCCTGATATGATGAGAGGAAGCTGTGTTGGGTCTCTTAGAGACACACACATCATCTAGCGTGGAAAGGGAGGGAGCCTCTGACTGAATCCGGAACCTAACAAAGAAAATACAAAAAGGGGCTGGGCGCAGGGGCTCATGCCTGTAATCCCAGCTGTTTGGGAGGCAGAGACGGGAGGATCGCTTGAGCCCAGGACTTTAAGACCAGCCTGAACAACATAGCAAGACCTCTTCTCTACTAAAAGGCATGGTGGCCCTTGCCTTGCCTGTAGTACTCCTAGCTCTTTGGGAGGCTGATGTAGGATGATCGCTTGAGCCTGGAAGATCGAGGCTGCAGTGAGCTGTGGTTGTGCCACTGCATTCCAGCCTGGGTGACAGAGAGATACCCTGTCTCAAAAAAAAAAAAAAAAAAAAAAAAAAAAAGACCAGGCACAATAGCTCACACACGTAATCCCAGTACTATGGGAGGCTGAGGTGGGTGGATCACTTGAGGTCAGGAGTTCGAGATCAACCTGGCCAACATGGTAAGTGAAACCCTGTCTCTACTAAAAATACAAAAATTAGGCATGGTGGCAGGTGCCTATAATCACAGCTACTTGGGAGGCCGAGGCAGGAAAATGGCTTGAGCCTGGGATTCAGAGGTTGCAGGGAGCTGAGATTGTACCACTGCACTCCAGCCTGGACAATAAAGTGAGACTCCATCTCCAAAAAATAGAGATAGAGAAAAATGTAGGCCATGCATAAATAATGGTGTAAGAATCATAAAATATTATCAAACAGAATCTAACAGCACATGAAAAATAAAACTAGCTGTGTTCATACCAGGAATGTAAGGATATAAGTGTGCATTCACACAAGGAGATCTATTAATGGTGTTCATCGTATCACTAGATCAAAGGAGAAAATAAACATATTTTCTCTACATATGTCCAAAAGACATTCAGTGACATTTAATACCCATTCTTAATTTTTAAAAACTTAATTCGAGCAAAATTTATGGAGACTTCTTTAATAAGATTTTGTTTTGTTTTGTTTTTTGTTTTTTATTTTTATTTTTTTTTGAGACGGAGTCTCGCTCTGTCGCCCCGGCTGGAGTGCAGTGGCCGGATCTCAGCTCACTGCAAGCTCCGCCTCCCGGGTTTACGCCATTCTCCTGCCTCAGCCTCCGGAGTAGCTGGGACTACAGGCGCCGCCACCTCGCCCGGCTAATTTTTTATATTTTTTAGTAGAGACACGGTTTCACCGTGTTAGCCAGGATGGTCTCGACCTCCTGACCTTGTGATCCACCCGCCTTGGCCTCCCAAAGTGCTGGGATTACAGGTTTGAGCTACCGCGCCCGGCCGTTCTTTAATAAGATTTTTAAAATCACTATAAATGGTAAATACCAGAAGCAGATTCACTAAAATCAAGAGAAGGATGCCTGTTGTTTTGTTCTAGAAGTATTGGTTAAAGCAATTAGATAAGGAAAAAAACCATACGCAAATACCGGAAAGGAAGAGGCAGACTGGTCATTGTTCGGAGATGATATGACTGCATATCAGGACTATGCAAGAAAATCAACCCAAAGTATTAGAAAGAATAATGGATATAATGTAGAAATGAATATTTAAAAAACTAATAGACATAATCATTTCATGAATTAGCTGAGTACCAAGGTATTAAAATCAATCACAATCTAATCCTTAATAAATGAACAATTAGAAAAAGTAATGGAAGAAAATTTCCCGTGTGTGTGTGTATGTGTGTATACATATAAAGAGCTTTTAGAAATCATGAATGGAAAAGATGACAGCTGCCTTAGAAAACTGACCAAAATTCGTGAACTGGAAATACAAAAGCCAGAGCTACCGATGGCCATCAACTTCTGAAAAGATGTTCAGAAATAAGCATAAAGTCATGCACACTTCAGCAAAAGAGAGAGGTCATTTTTGCACCTCACAGCTTGGTGGAGAATAAGAGAGTGATAATGGCACTGGAAGTGTCACTGGGAATAAGCATTCTGGATGCCATCAGTCGGCCTAAATAAAAAAACACCTCTCAAGTGCACATGCCATTTGACGGGCAATTAGAGTTTTCCTGAGGAAATAATCACGCGGCGTGCAAAGATATATGCCTAAGAATGTGCCTCTCAGCTTGTACATGGCTATGAAAGACTGGGGACCACCAACACATTAAGAAGCGTTGGTTATTGAAGAGTTGGCTAAATAAAATCTCCTAAGGCCAAAGAGCAGAATACTAGAGGCCCATCAAACATGATGTTGCTGTGTAGTTACACAGAAAGACATCCACAAAATTTTCAGTTAAAAGAATAGGTTACAGGCTGGGCGCGGTGGCTCACTCCTGTAATCCCAGCACTTTGGGAGGCCGAGGCGGGAGGATGGCTTGAGCTCAGGAGTTTGAGATCAGCCTGGGCAACATAGCAAGACTTCATCTCTACCTTTTTTTTTTTTTTTTAATGCCTTTTTAAAGAAAATAAATGGGTTACAAAGGAGGGAGGTATATTGTGTTCCGTGTTTTGTCTTTAGGTCATTATACAGCTGGTGCTTTCAGTATGGCAGCGACTGGCCACGTGTGTCTCTTTGAATTTAAGTTAACGGAAATTTTTTAAAATGACGTTCAGTTCCTCAGCTTGCACTGGCCACCTCTCCAGTGCTCTGTGGCTACCGCATTTGACAGCTGGTCTGTCACTGTCATCACAGAACATCCTGTTGACTGCTCTGGAAGGCTAGTCCCTGAATATGAACGGTAGCTGTTTCCGAATGGGGTGGTTGCAGATACTCTTTCCTATTTTTGGTTATATGTCTTGGTAGTTTGTTAAATATTGACATCTTTGTGTTCCTTTCTATAATCAGAAAAAATGCTATATTTCATAAAAAGAATAGAGCATTGCATTTTTGAGGACTTATAACTTTTTTCTCTTCCAAAGTGAGTTGAATGCCAAGTCGAAGGAGTTACACCTGCAGATTTCAGAGGCTGGGCGACCCTCAGAAGGTGGGTGGAGCAGGAGCACAGAGGCCCTGCCGTCTGGAAAGGTCCTCCGCTGCGTGGCCTGGGCCTCGGGAAAGGCCGGTGGGAGATCCGGCAGAGAGAGGAAGGTGACCCCTCCTCTAAATGACTTCGGTTTTCCCATGGGACGTTTTGGTCGAAAGGCAATTTGAGTTATTAACAAGGTCATACATGTTGGGGAAATGTTCAACTGGATTTTTTGTTCGTTTAAAAAAAAAAATTCCAAAATATTTTATGCAACAATTCTTGGCGTAGAGAAGTAGTTCTGAACCCTCCTTGCCCCAAGAGACCTCCTTTTTTGGAAAACAAAAACAAAAACAAAAACAAAAACAAAAACAAAGCCTTTTAACTGTAGTAGGATAAACAACGTAAAATGTATCATCTTAACCATTTCTAAGTACATAGTTCAGGGGCAGTCAGTACACTCACGTTGTTGTGCAACCATCACCCCACATCTATCTCCAGAGCTTTTTCATCCCCATTCTACTGCCTCTATCAATTTCATTGGGTTTTTCCTTATAAAATAAACTACAGAGGTTTAAATGGAACTTAACGATTTATACACAAGACAGCAACAATTAGAGGTAAAGTCACTAAAACACTAAAATGAACGTGGGCCTGTATGTGTGCGTGTGTCCAAATCAGCAGTTACAATATTTGTTAGGTTTTTAAAGATATAAATATTTTCTTAGATTGTAAAACCCTCCCCATAAACATATCAAAATTGGGAAGCCCTTGCCCCGCTTATCCAGCAATAAAATCAAGCCATTTGGTTACCTCCTAAAGTGAGAAGCTTGTTATTTCTCCCAGTTAACTAGTTTTATATCCTAGTTGTTATAGCAAGAACCCTGAGGCGACTTCCTTGATTTTGGAGTCCCAAGAAAACTGGGATGTCCACGAGATAATTCTGAGAGAGGCACTCCGCAGGTCGGGGACCCACACAGCATGGGGGTCTGGTCACCTGGAGAGAGGTCGACTTCTGACCCTATTCCTGGGTCCCCACTCCTGCTGGCCTCATTCACATTTCATTCCAGCCCAGCCTGATGGACTCTATGAAATGTCGAACTTTACAAAAACAATACAAAGAACAGCCACATAACCTTTACTCAAACTCACGTATCCTTAACATTTGCGCAGTTTCCTTTACTATTTGTGCTCACTCTTGGTCTCTCTCTCCACGCCATACTCATTTCCTTTTTACACACACACACACACACACGAGGATAAATTATATGCATCTCGGCCCTTTGTCCTCAATTCTTTAGTGTGTATTTTCCTAGGAATGGAGATACTCTCTCCTGTGTCTACAGTACAGTTATCAGCTTCCTGAATTTACATTGCTGCAATTCCTTAACTTATGCCCATTTTCCAGTTTTTGTCACTGGACGACCCCATGATGCCCTTCAGAGCAGTGACCTTTCCACTCCGGCACAAGGCCGGACATTGCCTGACTGTCCTATTGCTTTAGCATCCTCTGTCCTGCAGCATTTTGACAGCCTTTGTCTTTTATGACACTGACATTTTTAAAACGTTCTGAAACGTGAGCACTTTCGAGTGTGCCAGAGGCACGTGAGGAGTGTTTTCCGTCTGCTGGACATGTGGGCCTTTCTGTTCTCACGGAACCCCGTGGAAACATCAGCAGCACCCCTTGCCTGTCTCCTGTCTTTTCAGGTCTGCTGGCGACGGCGATAGTTCCTTTGGATTTGTTTAAGAAGCAGCCTTCTGGGCTCCAGAGCTTCACGCTGACCAGCGGGTCTGCCTGCGGCAGCTCGGTGCTGGGCTCGGTCACGGCAGAGGTAGGACGAGGCTCCCATGGCGGCTGGTTCCGGCTTGGGGCACTTACCTAAGGAGCGTCTTCACTTATGTCTGCAGAGTCTCACTCCTGCTTCTGTGTGAAATGAGACCTCCTCTAAGAGGAGATGCTGTTTCATCATACGCAGGACTACACTCAAATAGAGCACGTTCTGTCCACTGTACAGTTGAGTTGTCTGCTTGGAGGAGATGACTTTTCAGGATGCCGTTTTACAGGCCTACCCCAAAGAGGCCTTTGAAAATTTTGCTTGGTTCTCCAGCTTCTATTCGGTTGCCATGATTATGTGTTGAGCCTGCTGTGTGTAAGGTGGGGTCTGTGTCCATTCTGGGAATATCCAGGTTAACTGGAAATACTAAGTGACCTTAAGGGAAGGAATTATGGTTATTTCACAAGAAGGCAGCGTTAGGTGGCTGCTCAGCCTGTGCAGTTTCCACAAAACCAGAAACAAGTAACGCGTCTTCTCTGCAGTTCTCTTACATAGAACCTGGGGAATTGAAATCCTGGCCCATCCCTCCCCCTGTTCCTGCTGCAAAAATCGAAAAGGACCGCATGGTGATGCCTTGTGGGACCGTGGTCACTACTGTCACTGCCGTGAAGACTAAGCCTCGCGTCGACGTGGGGAGGGCGTCCCCACTGAGCTCCGGTGAGACAACAGGAACGCAGTGGAGGAACTCTGTGCATGGCGCCTGCCCCCACAGAGTGCGGAGTCCTGGAGCCTGTAGCACTCAGTGTTAGGAAAATCGCACAGCACAGGAAGGATGCTGATTGGCCACACTTGTGCTTAGTTTTTTGTTGTTGTTGGACGACAGTTATCTTTTCTTTTCCTTCTGCCAAACACGTATGCAATAAGCTGAAACGAGGTTCGATTCCCATGGTGCATTCTGAAGCTAAAATCTAGATCGTATAAATAGTTACACTTAGGTGTAACTCCAACTAAGTTAAATTAAGAACTCTATTATAGGCTGGGTGCGGTGGCTCATGCCTGTAATCCCAGCGCTTTGGGAGGCCGAGGTACATAGATCACCTGAGGTCAGGAGTTTGAGACCAGCCTGACAAACATGGTGAAACCCCATCTCTACTAAAAATACAAAATTAGCTGGGTGTGTTGGCGCATGCATGTAGTCACAGCTACTCTGGAGGCTGAGGCAGGAGAATTGCTTGAACCCAGGAGGTAGAGGTTGCAGTGAGCCGAGATCACGCCATTGCACTCCAGCCTGGACAACAGGAGCGAAACTCCCTCTCAAAAACAAAACAAAACACAACAAAACACGAACTCTATTACCTGTATGTGGGGACAGCACACACACTTTTTTCTTGAAAAATTCAAAGTGAGTTGGCCTGTAGACTTTCTTCTGTTAAAAATTGTTTGCTAGAAGGCTTGATAGGCTGTCATTTGAGATCCGGCTGAATTCTGTACCTGTCTCCACAGCCACTGCCTTGGAGACGGAAGTTTCTGTATAAGTGGATGCTTTATTTCTCACAATTCACAGTGCATCTCTGCTTGTGCAAAAGCATCATCCTGCCAGAATACATGAGTTGGCACAGTTCAGGGATGCCAAATAGAATGGGAAATTCTAGCTTAGTTAAAATGTTTCTGAAATTTTATTTCAACCTGGACTCCAGACACCACTCTTGCCTCTCCTCCGTTCAAAGCGGCTTTCATTAAACTTTGCCTTTACCAACTGCACACACCAGAGCTGCAGTGAGGGCTGTCCTTTCACTTTTCAGTAACTGTTGATCCAGTTAACTATGGGGTCACCTTTGTAATCAGAATCTTCCTCTGGCAGAGTCTCCGGTGAAGACTCCCATCAAGGTGAAGGTGATCGAGAAGGACATCTCTGTCCAGGCCATCTCCTGCCGCAGCGCCCCTGTCAGCAAAACGCTGTCTTCTTCAGACACAGGTAACTGAGACATGCCCACACTGCTCTCCCTCTTAGCACCTTTGGGCCTTTTGGGCTGTTCTGATATGAAGTATTCTCCTTTCAGAGTTTGGAAGAAGTTGTTTTGGGCCAGGTGCGGTGGCTCACACCTGTAATCTCAGCACTTTGGGAGGCCGAGGCGGGTGGATCACTTGAGGTCAGGAATTCGAGACCAGCCTGGCCAACATGGTGAAACCCCATCTCTACTAAAAATACAAAAATTAGCTGGGCGTAGTGGCGCATGCCTGTAATCCCAGCTACTTGAGAGGCTTAGGCAGGAGAATCGCTTGAACCCGGGAGGTGGAGGTTGCAGTGAGCCAAGATTGCACCACTGCACTCCAGCCAGGGTGACAGAGTGAGACGCTATCTCTTAAAAGAAAAAAAAAGTTTTGATTTGGCTTGGTTTTGTGGTTGAGTGATGAGTGAAGGAGAGGGAGAAAAGGGAACTCCAAATTGATCCAAGACCAGAAGCAGCATTCATATTCCTTCTACATTTTAGGGAATGCTTTAACAAAATAAAAAAGCAGCACTTTACGTTTTAAAATTTCTGATCCTTTTTTTCTTGCGCAACACGCTAGCTACGTTACTATCAAACAAGTAGGACTCGGGACGTCATCATCACAGTCGCTTTAATTTTGTTTCCCACTTTCTGCTTAGACCTGCTGTGTAGAAGTAGTTTTTTCCCTTCTACTAGGAAATGGTCACTACTAACAGGAAATGCAAATCTCCTATTATTTTATGGTCACTTTCAGGTAACAGACATTTTTGAAGAGATGTCTTACTGACTTACTAAATCACCGCACAATCTAAATTTGGGGATTAACTTTCTCCCTTCGCCCCCTTGTGACCTACTCTCAGGGGCAGTAGGTGCTTCCTTCTTGCTTAACTCTCCCCCATTCACCGAGTCCTGTGTCTGACCTTGCCAAGGCCAACAACTGGACAAGGTGGGGTGGTCAGGGGAGTGGGAATTTCTCACTGGAGGAGCACTGTCTTAACGTGGTTTTGGATTCTCAGCCTGGTGAAAGTTTACAACTGCCTCCTCCTCTCGTGGGAGGTTCTGTGGTTTTTTGGATATTACCGTGCTGGGTCCCCCACCTGCAATTCTGGGATGCAGGCCCTGCCCCTCCTTTCGTTACCGAAAAAGGGTATTGATCTAGACCCCAAGAGAGGGTTCTTGGATCTGGTGCAAGAAAGAATTCGGGGCGAGTCCACAGAGTAAAGTGAAAGCAAGTTATTAAGAAAGTAAAGAAATAAAAGAATGGCTACTCTGTAGGCAGAGAACCCGTAGGGCTGCTGGTTGGCTCTTTTTCTGTTTATTTCTTGATCATACGCTAAATAAGGAGTGGATTATTCACGAGTTTTCTACCAAAGGGGTGGGGATTTCTCAGAACTGAGCGTTCGTCCCCTTTTCAGACCATATAGGGTAACTTCTTGCCATTGCCATGGCATTTGCAAACTGTCATGGTGCTGATAGGAGTGTCTTTTAGCATGCTAATGCATCATCATTATCATCAGCCAGAGGTCACTTTCGCTGCTGTCTTGGTTTTGGCAGGTTTTGGCCAGCTTCTTTACCACATCCTGTTTTATCAGCAGGGTCCTTGTGACCTGTGCCTTGTGCCAACCTCATAGCTCACCCTGTGAGTAAGGACACTTCACCTACTGGGAGTCCAGCCCAGGGGGTCCCAGCCTCATTTTGCCCAGCCCTTATTTGAGATGGAGCCGCTCTGGCACTAATGCCTCTGACACTTTTGCCGCTGCCCCTGATGCCCCTTCCTTAGTTTCTTCCCCTGGCAGTGCCCCCACTGCCCATACCGCGGGGTCCCGTCACCCGGGCAGGATCCCTCTTAAAAGACCCAGACTGATGTTCCCACTGTGGGTTCTGGTGCATGGGCCATGGAGCCAGCCTCCCCTCCCCCCCGCTTACCCGCCACGGTGCAGCCAGGCGCTGTAGCAGGTGTCCAGGCTGCACCTAGCACCTGGACTGAGCTCTCGGGGGACTGAACAGAAGCACTGGGCCTGGCATGAGGAGGACGTGCTCCCAACGGCTCTCCCTTGGTGGCTTTGGGAATTACAGCACAGCTTTCTCCTAAGGAGTCTTCCCCAACTCCTTTCTCCAACACTTCTCTCTTCTCAGTGTGGCTCAGTGGCTAAACAAAAATCTGTTCCTCTACTCACAACACTCCTGACACCAAATGTGTAGATTTTCTATGGCAAGCAATTTTCTGTTTCTCTGCAGACACCAACTGGGTGTCCTACAATTTAATTCAATTCTGGCACTACCTGGAGTTAGCTCAGATCCCACAGGTAGAAGACCCAGCCCCACAAAACCACCCTCCCACCTTAGACGCCAGGCGCAAATAGTGGGTCCTCAGGTTACCACACTTTTGTCCCACTTGGCTACAAATTGGGGTTTCCATGACACCCTCCTCGGGTTCCATAATTTGCTGTGATGGCTCACAGAACTCAGGGAAACACTGTACTTGGGTTTAGCAGTTTATTATCACACAGATGCACAGCCCGATGAAGAGGGGCGCAGGGCACAGTCTGGAAGGGTCCTGAGCGTAGGAGCTTTGATCTCCATAGAGTCGCCCCTCTCCCAGTACTTGCATGCATTGGTTCACAACCTGGACCCTCCCTGAGCCCTGTCCTTTAGGGCTTTATGGTGCTTCTATAAGTAGATATATAGGCATGATTGATTCACTTATTGGCCATTGGTAATTTGAACTCAATGTCTAGCCCCTTTCCCTTCCCCACAGGCGAGAGGAGGGCAGAAAGTTCCAACCTTCTAACCACAGGGTTGGTGCCTCCAACATCCAGTGTCCATCCTCATTAGCATTCACTCAGGTGGGCTGCAGGGGCTTATGAGGAATAAGAAAGATGCCTCAGCTCAGTGGCTCTGGAATTCAAAGGGTTTTTTTTTTTTGTTGTTGTTGTTCTCTGTGCCAGGAACCAGGGAGGAAGACCAAGTATCTGTTATTCCCCAGTGTCGTCGTCACCGGTTCTTGGCCACTGTGGTCTTATCTTGAGTCCCTTTGGAAATGCGGCATCTGTAAGCCTCAGGCCATGGCCAAAACTGAGACAGAAGTTCCTTTTACTATCCTGCTACTTTAATAGCTTTGTCATTTTGACTTCACCTGAGCGGGATAGTGTAAGTTACAAGCATCAGTTCTGAGTCAGAGAGACTCATGTCAGCTCTGGGGCCTCCTGGCTGCTGGACATCCTCCTCAGTGGTCAAATGGGGTAAAAGGAAGGACCTGCTCATGGGGTGTGGAATAGGAGTAAATGAGAGAATGGGCACAGAGCTCTCTGAACAGCACCTGGTTCGCCGTAAGCATTCTATTGATGTTGGCTGGTGTGTGGTTATTCACCTAGGGAAGGAAGTGCTTTTATTAACTGGCCCTTCATAGCTCTAGTTACTATTCTGTGTGTTTAGCCACTCTTGGGAGGGAAAAGGAGTCACTACCTTGACTTTCAAAGTTCAAAATCTTCCAGAGGGTTAGATATTTTTTTTTGTTGCTTGCTAGCTTTTGCCGTTTTCCATTAACTCTATTCAGGTATAACTTAAATAAATAAAATAGGTGAATGTTAAGCAGACACTTCAGTGAGTATCTGGTAACCACCCAGGGAATCAAGTTGTAGACCAAGGGTCAGCAAACAGCAAACTATGACCCACAGGAAAAATCTGGCCCGTCACTTGTTTTTGTAAATAAAGTTTTACTGAAACCCAGCCATGCTCATTTATTTACCTGTGGTCTCTAGCTGGTTTCACTCTACAAAAGCTGCATTGAGAAGTTGTTGCAGGGACCACCTACACAGCCTAAACAGTGTACTCTTTGGCCCTTTTTAGAAAATATCTGCTAACCATTGCTTATCGACCATTTCCATTATCCCTGGAAGTTCCCATGGAAGTCTTTAATTTTTGCTGATGAACTTAACAGTGCCTTCCCTCTGGCAGAATTGTTGGTGTTGAATGGTTCGGATCCAGTGGCTGAAGTTGCCATTCGACAACTCAGTGAATCTTCAAAGCTGAAACTCAAGTCACCACGGAAGAAAAGCACTATTATCATATCAGGGATCTCCAAGGTACCGTCGTGGTGGCTGGGAGGTGTTTGCATCTGTCAGTGACCTGCTGCTCCTCTGCCCTTGGAAGAAGTTAGCCCAAGCGCTTGGTTAACATCCAGAGAGTTCCATTTACAAATGTCAAATTATGCTCCTCACCCCACAAAGGAATCATGCGTGGTATTGTGTTTATGCAGTTTATCCCATTCACCAAGGACATGGGAGAGTTTCTAATCAGTGACGCTTTACACATTGAGAAGTTGGCAAATCATTTCAAGAAAAATTATTGAAAGAGAGGAACATGACGTAAGACTCCCCTTTGGTACAGAACCTCTACTCTCGTCACCACCCAGTCACGGGGAGCTTACACTTTCCATGTGACACGTTTCCAAAGCCTTTTACTTTTCTGCAGTGAATGTTTATTCCTTTTGTAATCAGAGAGAAATGAAGATCGTAGTGTCCCCCCTGGACATCGCAATCCCTTTCTTCCCTTCTCCCGCTCTGGGACGTCTGCTCAGGGCAGTGGTGGCAGGTGTGTGGTTGGGACGTCTGCTCGGGGCAGTGGTGGCAGGTGTGTGGTTCAGGCTGCGGAGAGGCCAGCCCCTCAGGTGAAGGACCATGTTACAGATCCTTACTCTATTACATTTTTTTAATTTGATTTTTAAATTTTTATCTATTTATTTATTTTGAGACCAGCTAATTGGTTATGAGACTGGCTAATTTTTGTATTTTTGGTAGAGACGGCGTTTCACCACATTGCTCAGGCTGGTCTTGAACTCCTGGGCTCCAGTGATCCATCTACCTTGGCCTTCCAAAGTGTCGGGATTACGGGTGTGAGCCACTGCTGCCGGCCCTTACTCTTTTTTGACATTTCCAAGTGAACAGGTTGAGGGAAAGTTGGGAGATTTCGATTTGGTGTGGGAAGGGGATGAGGAAGAATTGTGGACAAAAGAGTGGGAGGGTGGGCCAGAGGGCACGCGGAAGATGGATTCCTCAGTGACTGGAAGACGGGCCAGAACGGGACCTCGGAGGTGCCAGAGATGAGTCATCAGCCTTGCCGTTGTACCCAGAGGGTGGCCTTGCCCACATCCCAGAGGCAGGCAGGTGGTGTTTTTGGGGCTTCCTCACCCCTCCAGAGCCCCTCAGCAGGGGATCCATGACCTCCCTGGAAGTCCGGGGCCCGGTAGTTGGGTTTTCTTCAGTTTTGGGTGAATGAATGAGCAAAATAAGGACAAGACCCATGGGCATCTCCCATATACTTTTTCTTTTTCTTTTTCTTTTTTTTTTTTTGAGACGGAGTCTTGCTCTGTCACCCGGGCTGGAGTGCGGTGTTTGGATCTCAGCTCACTGCAAGCTCCGCCTCCTGGGTTTACGCCATTCTCCTGCCTCAGCCTCCTGAGTAGCTGGGACTACAGGCGCCCGCCACCTCGCCCGGCTAGTTTTTGTCTTTTTAGTAGAGACGGGGTTTCACCGTGTTCGCCAGGATGGTCTCGACCTCCTGACCTCGTGATCCACTTGTCTCGGCCTCTCAAAGTGCTGGGATTACAGGCTTGAGCCACCGCGCCCGGCCTTTTTCTAAGATCATATTTAAAAATCACGAGGAACTCCTGGATCTTAGTATTTAATGTTCTGAATCCACTGCAGTGATTATTTGTATTGGTGCTCAGATTATCTAATCTTTTTATTATTATTATTATTATTATCATTATTATTTGAGACGGAGTCTCGCTCTGTTGCCCAGGCTGGAGTGCAGTGGTGCAATCTCAGCTCACTGCAAGCTCCACCTCCCAGGTTCACGCCATTCTCCTGCCCCAGCCTCCCGAGTAGCTGGGACTACAGGTGACCCACCACCTCACCCGGCTAATTTTTTGTATTTTTTTTAGTAGAGATGGGAAGATTATCTAATCTTGAGTCAGTGGGCGCTTCCACAGGCCAGCACTTAAGTCAGAACAGCACATTGTGCCTAAGCAAACGCCTGTGTCACTGCCACCCACACCAAGGACAGCATGACTGGCCCTCAGGGAGTCCCCGTGCCCTCCTTCCCAAACTTTCCCCCCTCCAAGGAAGCGCTATCCCGACTCTCAGAGGTTAATTTAGTGCTTAAATATTTTTACACAAAATATAATTTTTGAGAGGCTGCACCAGTGAATTTCTGCTTGCAGGTAACATAAACGTGTGGAGGAACAAAGACAACTGAACCCGAAACACCCACGGCCACTTCCTTTGTGCTGTCGTGGACGCTGAAGGATGGGCTCTCTTGATCTCATTTCTGCGGCTTGTCACAAATGCTCCCACCGCTAGGCCCATCTGCGGGAGGAAGGGGGTTAACCTCTGAGCCCCGGGGGCCACCGCCCAGCTGCATAGGGACCCTGAGCCCCGGCTGTAAGGGAGACCTTTTTTAGCCCAAGCATGAGCAACAGCCGTGATGTATGAGCACCTTCTTCGAGGCCCGCTACTGTGTCTTCTGAGACTTTGAAATCAACTGTTAGAATGTTTTGGAGAGTGCTTTTCAGGTCTTTTCGAACCCTGTCTTCCTTTCACGTAACCCTTGTCATCTTCCCCACCACCCCTGACAGACCTCACTATCTCAGGACCACGATGCTGCCCTGATGCAGGGCTACATGGCCTCTGTGGACAGCACCCACCAGGAGGATGCCCCATCCCATCCGGAGGTGGCCGCAGCCTCTGCCCCACCGGAGGAAGCTGAGTCAGCCCAGGCATCCCTTGCCCCCAAGCCCCAGGAGGATGAGCTAGACTCCTGGGACTTGGAGAAGGAGCCCCAGGCCATGGCATGGAGCAGCCAGGCCCTGCTGGACCCCGACGGTGATGAGCTGTCAGAGAGCTCCGTGAGTGTCTCGGAGCCGGGCGCTGCCAAAAAGCATAAAGGTACCTGCTCCCGAGCCCCCAACCCCGGGCCCCCCACTTGGAGGCTTTGTGCTCATGCTGGCTTCCAAGCTGAAGTCGTCTGCTTTCGTTCCCTTTGTCCCCTTCAAGCTCCCACTGGACCTCACCCCCTGCCCCTCCAGAAACGCCCTGTGCTGACTGTTTGAACCCATGGGGGGCATCTGCAGGTCCTTCTGTGTGAGGGTTGGCGTCATCTCTGCATTTGGGGCCAGTGTGTGTCCATGCATAGAGGCCCCTTCCTCAGTCCAGGCTTGCCCCACCTGGCTTCCCGAGGGGTTACCAAGAGCCCTACACGATGATGGGCCACAGAGACTCAGAGCAAAGCCAGGCAGAGCCTGGGGCTCCTTCCACTGCCAATATGGGCATCTTTGCTCCTTTATGCCTCTCAGAGTCTCCCTGCACCTCAAACAAAACCAGACCTCGCCACCTGACCCTAGGAGGCTCTACGGGGAGAGAAGCTCCTGGGAATAATAAATTGATTAACTTGCTATGTCAGTGGCGAGGAGGTGATCATTTCATTAGTACTGATTGTTTCCATTAGCCCTGAGTTTCAGTGCTTTAAAACTATGAATTCCTCAAGCGTGTGCAGATTTGCTGAGACAGTGTCTTGGCATGAGTAACCTGAATGTATTTGCTAAGGGCATGTAGTCTAAGGGCTTGGGGTCGGTTCCAGATGTGAGACTCACCGAGCCTCAGCATCCTCCTCCATAAGATGAGGAGCGTGGCCGCTGCCTGAGCCCACCTGACTCCACCATTTGGGGGACAAAAGGACATCTCGGTGCAGAAGACAGGACTTGGGGCAAGGCAGGCGAAGCTGTGAGCTCAGGTGAAACTCAGCATTAACTCCTGGCTCTGGCTCTTGTGTCGGGCTCCAAGGCTTTCAGCAGAAATCTCAGGATGTCCTAAGACAGTCTGTGTCGGGAAATCGCAGGGGCTCCTTGGGGGAGCTGTGTTAAGCGCTGCCGTTGCTGCCTCTTGTCCTCTGTTCTTGATGCCATAGGCCAGTGATTCTCAAGCCCAGCACTTTTTCCCCCAGGGAATATAGCAGTGTCTGGAGACACTGTAGTTGTCATAGCTGGGAGTCTGGGGTGCAACGGGCATCTAGTGAATAGAGGCCAGGGATGCTACTCAACGCCCTGCCGTGCACAGGACGCGCCCCCACAAGGCAGCCTCACAGTGCAGCACGCTCTGGTCCCAAATGACTCTGGTGCCAAAGCTGACAGCCTGTCGTGGGCTGGACTGTCCTTGAGTCTGTCCTCGTCCCTTCTCTCCCTGTCTTTGCTTCGTGTCCCTCAGCGATGGCATGGTGGCCGCCCTCTCCTGTGCCCCCGTCCTTACCAATGCAGAGTCGGGATAGGTGCTGGGGGGAAATGGAAAGCTAGAAGAGGAAAGGGAGAAGGAGGAAATTCCTGGATAAGATTTCAGACCCCTTGCATCTGTTTGCCCACTGCCTGGCCTTGGGGCGCTTTATGCACGGATCCCCCTCCACAGAGCTCTTGAGGGCTGTAAGCTGCACACTGACCTCTGCGGTCCTGTGCTCCTGTTAAGAGGCCTTGGCTTGGGTTATGTCAAAGGTGACCTGGTCACCTGACACACACCTGTGGCCTATTCTTTATCTTGGAGACAGTGAGTGCTGGATGAGGCGGGACAGACATGGGCGCATGGTGGGGTAGCTCTTCCTCTCCCTTCACTGATTCGATGGCCCGTTTCCTCTTGTCCTGGCAGAACCCAACCCCCCGTCCGCCCTCCTCATTCCTTCTGAAATGCCAAGCCTCAGTCACCCTGTTCGTGCAAAGATCTGCGTTCCTTCACCCGGTCCCTCCTGCTTCTCTCTGTCCGGTTTCCCTTCTGGAGAGTCTTTCCCTGGGTTTCCATCCTTGCTGTGTCACCCACCCTGCTCCTCTCCCTTCGCGGGCCAGGTGGATGAGGAGTCCTCCCTTTAGGGACTGGGTGTCGGGCAGGTGTGCTGGGGGCTGGTGCTGGCCACCTACAGCACAGGCTCAGAACTCCCCGGAGGCTCGGCAGTTGAGAATGCAGCAGAGAGGCTCAGCCGTGCCGTGCGTTTCACTCCTGTGGCCCTACCATATTGACCCCAGGTTTTTTAACAGGACATATTTGGCTGCAGTTTTATTTATTTATTTATTTATTTATTTATTTATTTATTTATTTATTTATTTTTGAGACGGAGTTTCGCTGTCGCCCAGGCTGGAGTGCAGTGGCCGGATCTCAGCTCACTGCAAGCTCCGCCTCCCGGGTTTACGCCATTCTCCTGCCTCAGCCTCCCGAGTACCTGGGACTACAGGTGCCCGCCACCTCGCCCGGCTAGTTTTTTGTATTTTTTAGTAGAGACGGGGTTTCACCGTGTTCGCCAGGATGGTCTCGATCTCCTGACCTTGTGATCCACCCGTCTCGGCCTCCCAAAGTGCTGGGATTACAGGCTTGAGCCACCGTACCCAGCCTTTTGGCTGCAGTTTTAATTGTTTCCTTCCAGTGTTTTTAAAGAGACTTATAATTAGCATCTCTGTGAGATGTTGTCACAATCTGAGACGATTCTGTGTTATGGGTGCCAAGTCATTTTCATTTTTTGACCAAACATTTTTCAAAACTGGTGATAGAAGGTGTCGTTTTCAAAAACTAAAGCTTGTTTTTTTTTTTTTTTTTTTGTTTTTTTTTGGTTTAAGAACCACCTGTATCTTCTGTCCTGCTAAGGAGTTTGTATTAGGTTTCTGAGAGTGCCTGTGTATTTAGAACCCTCCTGAGGTTCTGCTGGTTGGAAACCAGCCCACACAGGAAATGTATTCCCCAAATTTTGATTTACTTTTAGTTTAAAAAAAGATCAATGAAGTTGGCCACCATTGTGGATAGAGTCAGCACCACTGAACTGTGTAGGTAGAAATGGTTAAGAGGGTATATAGTATGGGTGTGTTACCACAAGCAAGAACAAAAGTTTCAAGGGAGGTTTTGGGAAAAACACTTGAACGGTAAGAAACCTTGCCAAATACCCTGCACAGCGGCGTCCCCTGTGCGTGTGGTGTCTGTAGATGGCTCAGAACCCTTACCCGCGTCCACTCTGATGTTGCTCTTGCATAATTCTTTCTGCCTCTTACTTCTCTTCATCTCATGCTCATTCCCTTTAACTTAAGAGGATCACTATGCCAACCAGAATTAATTGCCTGCACAGTAAGTTATTTTTGTCTTATTTTTTTCAATTAAACGTAGCCATCCTAGGAGTGCAGCCTGTAGCTCAGCAGCCAGCCAACCTGCCTGCCTCGTGTTCCCTCCCGTCTCCGCCTTTCCCCTCCTAGGTTGCTAGTTCCCCATGTTCCTCCTGAAACTGCTCTGGCTGAGGTTGTACAGCGCCTATCGGGTGAGGGCGCTCACTCTGGTACCTGATGTGACCCGGCGACCTCGCTGTGACACCCACAGGAAGAGGCTGATTCCCTTTTTCATCCTCCAGAGCTAAAAAGTAGTCACTTCTATCCATGGACCATCGGTGGTTCCAGTTGAAATCTGATGCTGTTCTTGGGAAGCCAAGGACAATTTTTTTTTTCTTCTGGTCATTGTTTTTCCCATCTGCTGGGTTTTAAGACAGATCCTTCAATTAACTATATATGTTAGACTCTGTAGAGACAAATAGGAATAAATTTGGAAATATTTATGACATTAGAGCTATAATTTAGATGATGTTTAAATTCTTTCCTGTATTTGTTTATACTTCCGCCTTCTCCTGATTTGTTTTTTAAACTTTGTTAGAACCAGGGAAGGACTTTTTTTCTTCTCCCTGTCTCCCATTTAAAATCTTGGTTACTTGCCTCAAATTTCACATAACTACTCCCCAGATTATCTTCAGGAATCTTGAAGCTTGTGGGTGAGGTCTGAATCTTGCTTCTTGCTGTTGGCGTAGAGAAGGTAGCCTGGAGTCAAGGAGTCAGGCTTCCTGAAATCAACATGGCGCCGGCTATTCTTGCCTGTGGCGTGAACTTCACCATCAGCAAAGGGCAACAGTTTCTGCAGGCTCAAAGTCAAGCAGATGATGTGCTTGGTCCAGATCATCCAGATAGTCTGATGATCCAGACCATCAGTTCCTGGATCAGTCAGGGTCCTCCAGAGAAGCAGAACCCATAGGTTACATATTTAAGGAACTGATTCATGAGACTGACAGGTCTGAAATCTGCAGGGCAGGCCACAGACCCCGGCAAGAGCTGATGCTTTAGTCTTGAGGCAGAATTTCTTCCTCCCTGGAAAACCAGTGTTTGCGCTTAGGGCCTTCAGCTGATTGGACGAGGCCTACCCACATTCTCCAGGATGATCTCCTTTCCTTAAAGTCCACTGGCTGGGGTTGTTAACCACATCTACACAGTGCCTTCCCAGCCGCACCTCAGTTCGTGTTCTGTTGAATCTCTGGGTGCTGCGGCCAGGTTGACACAGCGACACCTCACAGGCTTGCTCATCGAGGTGGGCAGACTGGTACATTCCAAGTGGGCAGACTGGTACTTTCCATACGGGGTTACTGCCCAGCAGACAAGAGCGTGCTCCAGTCTCAGCCCCGTCCCTCACAACCACCGTGGGGCTGCTATTTAGTGTGCACTGGCAAATCCGGGGCCGTGTTCTCCCTGCATCGTTTACCCAAAAGGTGACAGTGAACAATCTGCTTCCAAGTCAAGACAGGCTTTCCCATTGCTATCGAGAAAGGGAATGGAATGGCCTCCGTCCGTGTGGTGGTCCTTCATGGCTGACCATGAGTCTGCCTGAGATGAGTCTGCGTGGCTGGAATCCTCTCCTCCCCCGCCCCTGCATGCCTCTCTGGAGACGCAACTCGTTCTAGGAATCCTTCCCAAGCCCTTGCTGGATTAGGGGGCTTTGCTCCGTGAGACCCCAAGGGCTTTGATGTATCCACACTCTCCAGAGTCTCCTCCCCAGCGGCCACAGACTTGCCCCTTTTTCCAGATACCTGGCTGGCCACTTCTCAGACGCTGTCCTTAGCAGCACGGAAGAGCAGGGCCTGGGAACATGAACTTCAGAGCCAGAAAGCCCAGTGTTACACACCCGCCCCGTTAGTGTGCGACCCCAAGACAGCCACCTCTCCAAACCTTAGCTTCCTCATGTGTCCCTACAGAGTCTAGCAGACATACATAGCTAATTAAGGAATCTATCTTAAAATCCCATAGGTAAGAAAACAGTGACCAAAAGCAACCCTAAAAATGGTAGGGATCAGGCCTCCTTCCTCAGAGGCGGCTGGGGGATATCATTGAGGGTCCAGTCTACAGAACTGCAAACCTCAGTCCCCACCCCTCACATGACCATCCCTGTATGAGAAGTTGATGCCATACCCCTAGAAGCTGTGACAAATTATCAGGTTAGGGGAAAGTGCAGGTCACACAAATGATTTCGGGAAGATTTGCACACGGGCACATATGACCATGATCTGGTTTCTGGCATTGATGTTGAACTATGAAATTCAACAAAACAGGCCAGGAGCGGTGGCTCACACCTGTAATCCCAGCACTTTGGGAGGCCAAGGCAGGTGGATCATGAGGTCAGGAGTTTGAGACCAGCCTGGCCAACATGGAGAAACCCCATCTCTACTAAAAATACAAAATTAGCCGGGCGTGGTGGGTCGCACCTGTAATCCCAGCTACTCGGGAGGCTGAGGCAGAAGAGTCACTTGAGCTTGGGAGGTGGAGGTTGCAGTGAGCTGAGATCACGCCACGGCACTCCAGCCTAGGCAACAGAGTGAGACTCCGTCTCAAAAAAAAGAAATTTAACAAAACAGCAGACATGCTCTGGAGAGCATGAGTGAAGATGGAAGAACAGAAAATAACCTTGTTACCAGCCCCTCGGGGTGGGGTGTGGCCCATGGAAGAGGCATAGGGCTCCCTGGGGCGGGGATCTGCCGCCAAAACAAGTTAGTCCCTCAGGGTCTGGACAGACAACAGTCTGGAGCCAGTGGTGTGGTTAAAACAAACATGCCGTGCCAATCTTTCTTGTCTACCATCTTTTTACATGCAGGCTGCAATCCTTGCTATTTCGTCTTAATATGCCAAGAATTAGAATTTTAGGCAGTTTTTATTTTTATTATTTTCTTTTATTTTATTTTGAGACAGGGTCTTGTTCTGTCACCCAGACTGGAGTGCAGTGACAAGATCATAGCTCATTGCAGTCTCAAATTCTTGTGCTCAAGTAAAATACCTGCCTCAGCCTCCCAGGTTTAGACATTTGTAGTTCGATTTCCCTTGCATAACTTAAAGTAACTGCTTGAAAATGTGCATATCCCATTTTATTTTTATTTTTTTTTAAGTTTAATTTTTTTATTTTTATTTTTTAAATAGAGATGGGGTCTTGTTATGTCGCCTAGGCTAGTCTCCAATTCCTGGGCTCAGGGGATTCTCCAAACTTCAGACTCCCCAAGTGCTGGGATTACAGGGCTGAGCCACCGTGCCTGACTCCTATTCCTGTTCTGAGGTCTTTTGAACACAGCCGTACCTTGCCTGTCAGCACACCCCACTTCCCTCTTAACCTGGGCACACCGCGCGTCTCTGGCATGGTGTGGGACCCTGCGGGTGGGCTGCGTCAGCTTCTGCCCACACAGCCCTGTGGTCTGCAGGCCCCCAGAGTGAAGCGTGAAGGAGCATGAGCAGCGGCACACAGGAGAGCAGGTATGGTGCCCGTGTCCTTAGCCCTGGCCTGCCCCTGCGTTATCCGCTGTGGCCTCCGGGTACTCTAAGCATTAGTGGCATTTTGGCCAGACCTGGGCTAGCAGTGGGCAACCCCAGCTGCATGTTTGAAAGACCTGGGATCTTTTGAAAAATGCTCATGCCCGGTGTCCCCAGACCCCCATCATGCCAGATTCTCCAGGAAGGGCCTGCACGCCTGTAGTCCTTAGAGGCCGGCTGATTCGAGGGCTTGGGGCTGAGTACACTGCTCCACCGTCCTCTCCGCTCCCCCACTCCTCCACGTGTCTGCCTGGGTTCTGAGGACTGAACAGGAAGACATGGCGGGCGTTCCTGGATCCTTAAGCCAAATGTACCCCCTCTCCTCCCAGGGCTGTATCAAAGTACCACAAACTGGGTGTTTTCAACACCAGGAGCGCTGATTCTCTCCCTGTTCTGGAGGCTGGAAGTCTGAGCTGCTGGTGCTAGCAGGGCCACCCCTTCTGAGGCCCTGTGGGAAAGCCTGCTCCCGCCTCTCCAGCTCCTGACAGCTGCTGACAACCTTTGGCGCTCCTTGGCTTGTAGAAGCATCACCCTGTGCCCCGCTTTCATCTTCATGTGGTGTCCTTCCTGTGACCCTTCACAATGTCTTCCCCTGTGTGTCTGTCTCTGTTTCTAAATTCCCCCTTTTGATAAGGACGGCAGGCATATTGGATCACGGGCCACCCCGATGATCTAATTTTAGCTTGATGACTTCTGCAAAGACCCCGTCTCCAAATAAGGTCACATTCTGTGAAGTACTGGGGGTTAGGACTGTAACATATGAATTTGGGTGGGGGGGGGGGAGCCAAGTTCAGCCCATAACAGTGTCTCTGCTCATACCTCAGGCCTGACTCCAGACCCCAGGCCAGCTTCAGTACAGGGATGCCTGTGAAATGGACTTTGGAGATGGAGCAGGAAGGAACCTGTCACTGCTGGGGGTTCTGAGACCTTGGGTCTGTGGTTGACCCGGGGGATGGGTTGCTGTTCCCTCCCCCTGGCCTCCATTCCCCCTGGGAAGTGAAGGCGGTGACGTTGGAGCAGTCCAGGTGAAGCTCTTGGATCCACCCTTTCCTCTCCCCTGTTCCACCTGAGAGCCCATGTCCATAGGCCCTTCAGGGCCTCCGAGGTCAGCCTAAAGCAGAGCTTCAAGGCAGGTGCCTACAGATCAGAAATACCATGAGGGTCCCCCTCATCCCCCAACCTCAGGTCACCTGGTGGTCTCAGAGCCCCCTGACAGCTGGGGGTTCCTCTGCCTGGGAGCCCCTATCACCTTGCCCAGGGCATTTCCCCAGCAGGTGCCCTTTGATACAAAGGCAGTTAGCCACATCGGCACCACTGCATCTGCCCCACTGGCCAAACTCCAAAGCCATGTCCAGTTGGGGGTCATTATCCAGCCGTCAGAACATGCCCTGCTGATGGCTGGTTTTTCACGATGTGCTGCATTTTTCAGGGACGTGAATCACTCCAGGAACTGACACTGATGTCCCACAGGTGTACCATTAGGCCTGCGGACAGCAGGGGCGTCATTTACACGTTGATACTACTTACCCTCCTTTTTCATTCCTTTTCCAGCAGTCCCTGAAACCTGCACACAGGCTCCTAACTTTAGATCACTGTAAAAAAAATGTCCAAATGATACATCATAAGAAGTGATTTGGTTGTATTGAGAGAGTCAAGTTTTTAAAAAAATTATGGCCGCTTTGATCAAGTTAAATTCAGTTCATTGCGGCCCTTCATCTTCTCAGTTTCTGTCCTGTATGTAACCTGGGCAGAGCAGATGAGCACAGTAGTTCGTGCTTAGAGTCAGGTCAGGGGCACCTGCTTCTTTCCGCATAGTAGGCTTTGATTATACAAAGATTCATAGGCAGGTCTAGGTCAGGTTTCTCCGACTGCCCTCAGATGCTACAGTTGTTGGTGTGCATTTCATTTAGAAGAGGGAATTGATATTCTTCATCCCCTCCTTTAACCTCCTCAACATGGGTGGCGATTTGCATATGTCATGGCTGTTGAGATGTTTATTGGATATGCCTATCACAAAGGGAATAAATTATCACATTAAGAATAAAGCTCCTCTTCATGATGATCAGACCTGTCTTCTTTCAAAGTCATTACCACCTACATGCAAGTGGTAATGAATTTCACAGGCTGGACTGAAATGCTTACTCCCTCAACCTTGCCAGCCTTGGTTAACAGGATGTTAAACTAATTTGTGAAAAAGCAAATTAGTGGGCTCTTGCACCCACTGCATTAGCTCATACTTGATCTTTAAGGAATCATTGCTGTTGAAATTATTGTTGCTGCTGCTGCTAATTTTTTTCTATTCCATATTCTACTACTTGATGGATATCTATATCCAGATAAATATCTGTATATAGAGATCTGTATGTATCTGTAAACATAGATCAAACGACACAAAATTGAGGTTTTGTAGGCCAAATATGCCCAAGTGACAAACTTCAGATGGCATGGCCTAATAGATATGATAGGATATGGAATTATTTTTTAATAAAATCTTATTCCCAAAAGAGCAACTATTATTTAACATTCCTAAGAAAGTGAATGCCATCGTTCTCAGGGTCTTAATTGGGTTTTATGAGTGTGATGATCCTTTCTGGGGCACAGTACTGCTTTGCCACCTACACCTTTCCTAATGAGGGGAAGTGGGTGGCACAGAGGGGACCCAGGTGTCCTTGGTGTCCCAACCGAGGCAACAGCTGTCTGCCTCCATTTGATCTGATAGAAAATCAGGGATATAAGCCAGGTGTGATGACTCACGCCTGTAATCCTAGCTCCCAGCGCTTTGGGAGGCTGAGGGTCGTGAATCACCTGAGGTCAGGAGTTCAAGACCAGCCTGACCAACATGGTGAAACCCTTTCAACCCTGTCTCTACTAGAAATACAAAAAATTAGCTAGGCATGGTGGTGCGCACCTGTAATCCCAGCCATTTGGGAGGCTGAGGCAGGAGAATCGCTTGAACCTGGCGGTGGAGGTTGCAGTGAGCCAAGATCGCACACACCACCGCACTCCAGCCTGGGTGACAGCAAGACTCCGTCCCAAAAAAAAACAGGAATATAAATACCATCCTTGGAAAGGGATACCAACCGATAGTCCAGGCTTACTGCTCCTACTGTTATAATCTCCTTTCCATTTCATCTTGAAAAATCTCGTTTTGTACAAGCCAGATTCCAGTTGTTTTTTTCTCATGCAGGTAGTGACAGCACATTGAAGTAGTAAACCGGCCCTTTGTTTGAGGCATTAGAGCCTCCTTTTCCCTTTGTCCCATTGGAGCAGTCATTCAGCCCCTCATTCCCCGCCCACTTGACCAGCCCCTGTGCTTCCCTCTTCCAGGAGGAATTCTAAGGAAAGGGGCAAAGCTGTTCTTCCGCCGGCGGCATCAACAGAAAGACCCGGGCATGAGTCAGTCACACAATGACCTTGTGTTCCTGGAGCAGCCAGAGGGTTCCCGGAGGAAAGGCGTCACCCTCACCAGGATCCTGAACAAGAAGCTGCTCTCCAGGCACAGAAACAAGAACACCATGAATGGTGCCCCCGTGGAGCCCTGCACATAGCGCCTGAGGTCATCACCTCCAAGCCAGAAGACGTGCACCCGCGTTAACTACCCTCACCAGGACGCAGCCAGTGTGCCCGCCACGTGTCCAGATGCCCCGCTTGTCTTGCTGGGTTTCTTCCAACCATCTAGTCTTTTAAAGGGAAAACAAAATCTGAGTCTCCAGCCAGGAGGTTTCCCCCAGAGAGGATAAAAAGCCCAACTCGCCAGCCACCAGATGCCAAATGAGACTTGACAGCCACAAAGTCTGGGCTGTGCTCAAAGCTAAGAGTTAGACTTCAATATTAGAAGGAGATTCACATTATAAGTGAAATAATATACTCTAATGGATTGTGGAGGGCAGGTTTGAGGGACTCAGTTTACCTGTTCTACACTAACAAGTGTTGTTTTTGGTCCATGCCTGGACCATGTCACAAAACAGAGGTGCCCCGCTGTGCTGTCACTGTGAATGGAAAGGGTGGGTCACCTCTCCTCATCTGCTGCTTGGAATAAAAAATGCAGCTGGCCCTGAGTACCGGGAAGTGGAACATAGCCAGGATGTGGATAAACAGAGAAATTTTGATAGGAATGGAGACGTTATGACAGATGTAGGAAGTCATCTACCTTTGATATTAGCCATAGAACTTGAACACTAACTATATCCTATGCATAGTATGCAGAACACTTTTCTAAGTTTACTTTGAGCCTACTTGCAAGTGGAAGATATATATATTCTCACATGGTTTTTACATTTTTCTCTATTGTGTTAAAAGCTCTAATAATACTAGTGGAGAAGCTGACATCCAAGTTTTTTTTTTCTCCCGCCTGTCATACTTGCTAAACAAGAGCACAGCAGGCCTGTCGGATGAAGTCAGGAGCCATACGTGACCGCTCGTACCACACGGTAACCAAACACATACATGGATTTTGCCAAATGCTGCCAGTAGCCAAAACAAAGTCCTTCTAGGGCAATGGAGGAAATTATTTTGTGTCTCAGGTGTCAGTCTTTGGAATGAAAGTTTAATAACAAATGGGCCAAACTTGCAGGAAATTCCTTCTATGAGCACTTCAGAATTTTGCTGTGAACAGTCCTCTTGGACACAGGTTGGGGTGCCCATTGTTTGGGTTTGTTTTGGTGGAAAACGTGATCACCTGGCACACCATTTGAATATCCCTAAGTATCATTCCAGTCGCTTTCCTCATCCGTTGCCTTTCTGTTCAGTTCATTCACAGATTTCACTTTGGTCTGCCCTGAATGTGCCACTTCCAGTAGACATGCTGGTTAAAGAACAGTCATCATTGGGGTGAAGTGTTTTTGACAGTTTAATATGATTCACTTTTCTCCAAAGAAGATGTAAAAGGCCGTTATGAAAGCTTGACTTCTGTCACGGAGATGGAAATGGGTGAGATTCCTTCCGTAGGCTCTTTTGTTAATCCTTAAACATGAAATACTTCGGGGGTAATAGAGCCACTGGTGAGTCAAAACCTATATAAAAACCAAAATTATAGGATTTTTTCTTTTATAGTGAAAACCTGTATAAAAACCAAAATTATGGGATTTTTTTCTTCTTTTTTAGGGGGAGAGATTAGAAAACGACATTAGGAATTTCACTTTAAAATGCGCATTACAAATTTCTTAGGTGTTCCAGGAATTATCAAGTGACTTTAAAATGACTTTTTCAACCTGCTTTGTTTTCAAAAATTATATTCCAGTTTTAATCATTGTAAAAAATGCACCTGGAGTTTCAAAATATGTGAATACTACCAAGTTTCTGTCCCCAAAGTCAGGCATCACTGCTAGTCTTTTGGGACAGATGGGACAGATGTTCACTTGAATGTGTTACTTGAAGTTTTATTGCTCTTGGCCATGTGGTAAAAAGAGCCTGAGACATATAAGAATTCCCAGAGGGTATTATGTGTCAGAATTTCGGACACTGATGAGAAGTTTTTAATTGTTCTTTTTTATTTGATTTTGGAATTCAGGTGTACTCTATTCAAGTGCGAGGAAATCAGAAGTTTTTAAAAATTTTTTTATTTAAAAAATGTTTTCTTCGAGACGGAGTTTCACTCTGTTGCCCAGGCTGGAGTGCAGTGGCGGCTCACTGCAACCTCTGCCTTCTGGGTTCAAGCGATTCTCCTGCCTCAGCCTCCCAAGTAGCTGGGATTACAGGCGCCAGCCACCACACCCAGCTAATTTATTTGTATTTAGTAGAGATGGAGTTTCACCATGTTGGTCAGGCTGGTCTCGAACTCCTGACCTCAGGTGATCCTCCCACCTCGGCCTCCCAAAGTTCTGGGATTATAGGCATGAACCACCATGCCGGCCCCAGAATTTTGTATTAAGCCTTCTTGCTCTTAAAAAAAAAATAGTTTTTAACTATTCCATTTCCAGATGAATCCCACGAGCACTGCTTACTGTTGAATACCTAGGTGTAGGGCTCTGCTTCCTGTAGACACACTCACGTTGTCTCCGTCCAATGGCCTTTTCTGAAGTTACAGAAAACAGCAATGTGGGAGGGAGTTCATGAAGCAAAGGCAAAGGAAACACGTAGGCTAGCTTCAGGGTAGCACCGTGAGAAATGGGCTGTATTGATACTGTGAATGTTTCTTTCCCAAGCTGTTTTGTACAGGTTTTTTTTTTCATGGTGTAGGGTATTTATGATAAAGTAAATGTTGTGAAGGTTAAAGATAAATTAAGATTATCCACCAAATGCTAAAAATACGTGTAAATCACCTTTATCGTCTCACCTCTTCTACGAGCTTTTGTGGCTTGAGGGCTTTTGTTTTTGGCTTTTGTCTGGATGAAAGTTTTGCCGGGTGGTGTTTTAAAAGCGATTCCTCATGAACACTAAGATTAACTGTGTCTGTATCTCTGGAACTGGGTGCTCATGTCGGTTTTAATGAGCTTGCAACCCTTCCCGGTTTGCTTTGTTTAAGGAGGTGCCTCTGTTCTTTGTGGAGGAGTGAAATGGAGCTTTCAGTGTGTGTGTGTGTGGTATGTGTGTCTGCACACAGGTGTGTGTTATTGTAGCAATAACAAAAGTAGCCATCTTCTTGTTCCTGCTGAAAACCTGCTGTGAGAGTTTTGACAGAGCAGTTTATTTGAATCAAGTTTCAAGTCTGAGTTCAAAACCAGCCCCGATCCCTTGGGACCGAGGGCCACTCAGTGGCACCTTGGTGCCCATTTAGATTTTTGCTTGGGTTTTACTGGCCACCTCTACAGACAAGAGTTGCAAAGTTGCTTTGAGCAGAGAGGGAAAGATTCTTGTACACTGCTGGCCACCGAAGGCCGGTGTTTCCTGGGTAATAATCTCACGGCTCTTGACCTGGAAACTTCAGAGTACAAATTGGTGGACGGTGGAAGTCAGGACATGTATCTCCGTCCGATGGAAAACAGACCTCGGGGCTGGTATAAACCCTGCTGCCAGGCCCTCTCCCCACTGCCCCAAACCGGCCCAGACACGATGACCAAAGCAGCCTGCACAGGGCGAGGCCCCTGCGGAATCCTGCAGAGCAAACTCAGGTTACTTTGGGTCCGTGACTATTTGCGTTGGAAACACAGTACACTGCCCCGTTCTCTCAGCAGCTGGGCAGTAGTGCACCATTCATCATTGAGGCTTGTGGTTTGTCGTTTACCACTGTTATGTCAAAACTGCATTGTAAAAAGAGAAGAAAATGGCAGGTTTTCCAGGTCTGCGGAAGGGTTTGGCCTGACACTGGAGTGCGGTGATGAACTTACGTGACAATGATTGTATTCCTCAATAGCACTTTAAATGCCGAAGACAGTCCTGCACCAAGCCTGCGCGGGCTTGGGTGGGTTCCTTTGGAGAAGATGTGGCTGGAACACAAACAATCTTTGAAGAAATAAATGTGCACACAGAACACTACACGCTGAGTTGTTTTTCCTGAGTCCTGTTCTGTCTTAGAAATCCCAGGGTCTTCTCTGAGCGTCCCTTTCATCAGGTCACTGAAAGTGACCAACCATCACAGCCAATTAACGTAAAAGAAGAGGCAGGCTGGGAGCGGTGGCTCGTGCCTGTAAATCCCAGCACTTTGGGAGGCTGAGGCAAGGGATCACTTGAGGTTAGGAGTTTGAGACCAGCCTGGCCAACATGGTGAAACCCCGTCTCTACTAAAAATACAAAAATTAGTGTTAGTGGTGGTGCATGCCTGTAGTCCCAGCTACTTGGGAGGCTGAGACAGGAGAATAACTTGAACCCAGGAGGCAGAGGTTGTAGTGAGCCAAGATCGTGCCGTCACACCACTGCACTCCAGCCTGGGCAACAGAGCAAGACTGCGTCTCAAAATAAATAAATAAATGAAAATTTAAAAATAAAAGAAGAGGTGGACATTGCCTTGCGCTTGCTTAGTCCTTGCTGTGTTCTTTGCAAAGGACTTTCCTAACGTGCTTCTTACATGATTTTAAGCCGGTTAGCGTCCTTTCTAGGCCTGGGGCTAAAATCATTAACTATAGAAAGTATTTCCAGGGGGCTGGGCGCGGTGGCTCACACCTGTAATCCCAGCACTTTAGGAGGCCGAGGTGGGCGGATCATCTGAGGTCAGGAGTTCGAGACCATCCTGGCCAACATGGTGAAACCCCATCTCTGGGCTTGGTGGCACTTGCCTGTAATCCCAGCTACTTGGGAGGCTGAGGCAGGAGAATTGCTTGAACCTGGGAGGCGGAGGTTGCAGTGAGCCAAGATTGCGCCACTACACTCCAGCCTGGGCAACACAGTGAGACTCTGTCTCAAAAAAAAAAAAAAAAAAAAAAATTCCAGTGACCCTTGGGTCAGGGTAACTGTGGATGCTACATGTCAGGGACTGTTGGCCTGGACTCCCCCAGCAGCAGAGCCCAGCATGCGGTGGCCTGAGGGTGACACACTTGGGAAGTGCCAACAGAGTGCCGAAGTCCGGCCGAGGGAGTGGAACGGGGGTGAAGCCCACACGAGGGTGTGTGTCAGGTGGTCCACCCGTGAAGGGCAGCTGTGTCCCCACGCCATCCACAGGGACCTTCTGAGGAGCTCTCTTCACTTGGCATCGGGGGACGCACTCATCCACCCTTGGACTTCACTGTCCATTCCCCACCGCAGTGGGTGGCCCAGGCACATGCAGAGGGGGACGGGGGGACAGGTATCTGGCTGGGCCACAGGTGGAAGCGTGTCTGCTCTTGCCTGGGGCTCACGGTGGTTCTGGGATGGAGGCGATGGAGTCGGGTCACAAACGTGTCCTGCGGGTCCCATGCAGGCATCTTGCCTCCTTTGTAGTCATCAGTGCCTGTGGTCTCCCTCGGTCTTCATTCCCCCTGCGGTGCCCAGACAGCAGAGCACGTGGAGAGCTGGTGTCCTGGAGGAAGCTACTGGACAGGCCCAGCCTCCTGCGCACACACCGCCCGCCCCACCTCTCAGCTGTCCCGCCCACTCACTGATGCTTCCCAGCTGGGTTCCAGGTCGTCTGCTCCATTTCCTGGGCACCGCAAGGTGGTGGTGGCAGTGCCTCTTGTTTGGAGTTAGAAGTGGTTCAGAACCCCGTGATGGAACTGTTGCTTCCTCTGTGTGGCCAGCGGGACCCACTTTGTGCTGATCCTCCAGGAGGAGGCTGGACGGAGTTGCTGGAGGCCGAGCTTGTCCTAATTTGCCAACTTTCCTAAGCTGATCACCTCCAGGTGAGCACTGTGTTCTTGCAAATGCGTCTCCACTGCCCAGATTAATCCAACTCAACCACCCTCGGTCATTCTGGAGTGCGCATCCTCGTGCCCAGCAGTTCACACTCACTCTTCGAATGGTCTAACCCAACTCAAGCCCTGCCTTCCCCACGAAGGAGCTTCTCTGCAGGCTGTGGAATCGGCATGCTTGCAGGGGCGTGGTTCAGGCCTCCTGCTCTCCGGCTTAGCTGTCCTGCATTGCTCTCATTTCCTATATCCCCCGGGGCTTCGTACAGTCACTGCCCACCTAGCAGAGCAAGGACAAAGGTCAGCTGATGACCCTTACGTGACCACAGCAGCTTTGTTTCCACCCACCTCACCCCCCCTCACCCAGGACCTGGTGCTGGTGGCAGAGCAGGACGCTGGAGGGGATGACCACATGCTGTTTTGACCTTAGCACCCCTACAAAGCCAGGGTGGTGTGTGTATGTCAATCAAGTTTATTTTTAAAATGCAGATCACTCACCAAAGGGGCTAGACACTAGGATGGCTGACATAGCACAGTGATCCCCCTAGAGAGAAAGCTGCTGAGGCCGGACCCTCCTCCCAGTGATGACCTAGAAACATCAACTTTCCTCCACTGCCTTCCCCAGCTCCACACTGTGACGGTCCACAGTGGAAACTACGAGTCACACCCCGCTGTAACAGGCATTCAAAACTAGTTGCCTATGTATTTATAGATCTATATTAACATCATTGATATTTATAAAGTTGGATGTGCAGGTATCTTGGGCACCTTAATAGAAGGGTTATCAGCTGGTGATCATCATTGCTGTACCAGGTGGAGCATCGCACTAAGCCTGGGGGATTTATTAATTTATAGTCTAGCTCGGTAGCAAGCATAGCTTTTATAAAAGGACAGGCACAGTGGCTCACGCCTGTAATTCCAGCACTTTAGGAGGCCAAGACGGGTGGATCACCTGAGGTCAGGAGTTCAAGACTAGCCTAGCCAACATGGTGAAACCCCGTCTCTACCAAAAATACAAAAATTAGCCAGGCATGATGGCGCATGCCTGTAATCCCAGCTACTTGGGAGGCTGAGGCAGGAGAATCGCTTGACCTGGGAGGCAGAGGTTACAGTGAGCCGAGATCACGTCACTGCACTCCAGCCTGGCGACAGAGTGAGACTCCATCTCAAACAAATAAATAAAGTTAGGGAAAGACTTGAGATCACAACAATAGCTAATAATAATTTCACACTCACTATGTGACAAGAATTTTTTAAATAATTTTATATGTAGTGCCTCATATATTCTCTGAAACAACTCCATGAGGCATGATCTATTTCACCTTTACAGGTTAAGAAACTGAGGCACAGAGAGGTTAAGTAACTTGCCCAAGCTGACAGCTGGCTAGACCAGAATTTGAGCGCTGGCTGTTTGCCTGGAGAACCTCTGCTCACAGCCGCGAGTCTCTGGCTCTGCCTGTGTCAATTGGAGACAGATTAAGGACTACGGCGTGCGCTCGCGCGCTCTCTCTCTCTGTCTCTCTCTCTCTATATATATATGTATATATTTTTAGAGGGAGTCTCACTCTTGTCATCCAGGTTGGAGTGCAGTGGCATGATCTCGGCTCACTGCAATCTCCGCCTCCCACGTTCAAGTGATTCTCCTGCCTCAGCCTCCCAAGTAGCTGGGATTACAGGTGCCCGCCACCACACCCGGCTAATTTTTTGTATTTTTGGTAGAGACAGGATTTCACCACATTGGCCAGGCTGGTCTCAAACTCCTGACCTCAAGTGATCCACCCGCCTTGGCCTCCCAAAGTGCTGGGATTATAGGCGTGAGCCACCGCACCCGGCCAAAGATTTTTAACAATTTTATATATATATATAAAAACTGGTGTAGTAGAGTCAGGCATATGATACATTTTATTTGTTGAGTTAAACAAATGTTTAAAAACCACGAAAGACTAGCATGAGGAAAAGGCTGGTCTCCTTCCCTGGAACCAGGATAAATCACTGAGGAAGTCAGAGGCAGGGCCAAGACTAAAATTCAAGTCACACAACAGTACTCTCTGAAAAATCTACATACTCCTATGATAAAGGTCTACTAAATTGTCCCAATATATCATCCCCTACTTTGTGGATATGTAAGCAACTGTGAAACGTGTCTCTAACCTGGTGATTCACTGTGCCATGAGGCCCACTGCCAGTGAATAAGGTCAGCAATTACTCTTCCAGGATAATATCAAAAAATTAAAGTTTTTTGAACTTCAATGCTGCCTGTTTGGGGTGAGAATAACACAAAGTGAGAGTCAATGTTTCATATTTAGTAGGAATTATTTGCTGATGATCAGACTTCCCTCTTTATGAAAAAATTAGCCAATTTTTTTTTTTTTTTAATTAAAAGCTGGAGGTGGCTGGAGAGGTGATTAAGGATGTCCATCATGCTTTGCACAGGAGTAGGTTTGTATTTAAATTATAACAAAACCGGAGCCAAGGAGACATGCTAATTGGAAAAGTACTGATCTAAGGCAGGCAGGCCATCCACAGGACTGCGGGCGTAGCCCTCAGTGATTAATTACATCTTAATCCCATCTAGTATCCGTTCAGGAAGAAGTAAGTAGTGCTCACAAGGAAATTCACTGACAGCCACAGAAGCTCTTGTCTGTTGTTTTTTAAATTTTCAACTCAAACCTATGGAACAACCCATATAGCCTTCACTTACATTCACCAATTTTGCCGTATCTGCTCTCTGTCGGTCTCTATCTGTCGTGTTTGCAGATATCATGGTATTTCTCCCTAAATCCTTCAGAACAATTTGCTGAGAACAATGAATGGCACCGGCTATCATACTTTCAATACAATGATCACCCTTAGGAAGTTTAACATTGATCCAGTACTATTATCCGGTATCACCGTTCATGTTCCCATTTCCCCAATAACAACCTTTATAGTTGTTTTTTCTTTTTTTCTGCCCATTATTCAAAGTTGTATATTGCATTAGTTGTTAATAATGAACATTTGACACTTTAAGCAACAATTTTTTTTTTAAATTTTGGAGATGAATCTGCCTTAAGAGGTATTATTTCTAGACTGCACTGAAGGAGTATAGCGGACACATTGACAATCTTCTCGAAGATGAGATGTCGTTGTGTAAGTGAATTCCAGCCGTGGGCTGTATGTAGTAATAGGAGAAATGGCTTGGGGGAGGTTGAAGTCTGGTTTACTTTCAGTTATTTGCACTTGCCGTGGACCTGTCACTTTTTTTCTGTAAAAAACCTTTTATTCACATATGCCGAGGGCTATTTCATGTCCTGAGGCCCAGAGAACCAGTCATCTGGCCATTTTTGAACAGTGAGTGATGTCACTGGAGGTGCCTGTGTAGAGGGAATGTCCATTAGCTGTAGTGGTGGTGGTGGGAGTGAGGTTGGGCGGAGACCTGAATACAGAGAAGGTTGTGGAAAACCTGGGAAGTGTCTGAAGATGGAGTACGGAAGGCCTTGGGAACAGGCTTGAGGGACAGGAGGCTGGAGGGAGGTGTGAAGTCCCGGGTGGGGACAAGCAGGGAGATGATGGACGCCGGGGATGCTCCAGAAAGGTCTAGGCCATGGGATGGCCTACTGTAGTGCAACACGGAAGCCACTGTAGAATGCTGGGCCAGGAGATAAACCAGCCTTCACAGAGCAACTTGCCTAATCTGTCTCCGGCTGCCTGGCGTTGCAGCCTGGGTGTGTGCCCAGGTGCATCCAACACTTCCCATGGGATGGCACGTAGTTATGACTAACCTTTATACATATGCCATTCATACAAGTGAGTCCGTCTCTGGCATCATTCTTGATGTGGGTCAAAGGCTATGTGCATTTAGAACTTTTATGGATATCCACAAATTATCTCAATGGAAGCTATACTAATTTATTCTCCTACCAGCAAAGGAGAGAGCTTGTTTCTCCAGTCAAAATTATGCTAATAAACTTTTTTTTTCTGTTTTTTTGAGACAGGGTCTCACTCTGTTGCGCAGGCTGGAGTGCAGTGGCACGATCACAGCTCACTGCAGCCTCCAACTGTGGAACTCAAGTGACCCTCCTGCCTCAGCCTCCTGAGTAGCTGAGATTACAGGCACGCGTGCCACAGAGCCCAGCTAAGTTTTTTAGAGACAGGGTCTGGCTATATTGTCCAGGCGGTATTAAACATTTAAAAAAGCCTTTGCTAATCTAATAAAAATGATCTCACTGCGACTTTGTTTTTTCTCTTATTACAGCGTAGTTGAATAGCTTATATGCTTAAGAACCATTGAATTTCCTACGAACTGTCTGTCCATCCATATACTTTGCTCATTTTTCTATATACATATATATTTTTATTGGTTCACAAGAGTTTCACATACATGAGGGAAACGAGCCCTTTTGTGGTATCAATTTATTTAAAATCATTTTTCCCGGTTCATCACTTATCTTTACGAATGGAGGTTTTTGCCAGGCAGCAATCAGCAGTGAACAAGGCAGTCGCCTCTCTGAATGGGGGCGGCCAGGACTAAGGTGAAAAGTCTGTCCCTTCTCCGTCTCACGTTTTGTGATGGAACACACACTTGGTGGAGGGGGTCAAGAGAGGCGACACAGGCCCCCAGGGAAGAATGGAGATCCAGGCCCGCGGCTGGCCCCGTGCTCACCCGTCGCGTGGCGGAGCCCGCCCGGCCAGACTCCCCTCTGGGCCCCTCGCGGGCACAGAGCTCGTGTCCCAGGGCCCCGCCGGCCAAATCCAGAGGTCACCGTGAATGTGAGCAAGTCCCAGGCCTGTTCTAGAGAAACACTCGACCCACCCACCGCCACCACTCCCCAATCCCGCAAGAAATGCGTCCGGGGAGAGGTGGAGGGAACTGCCTGCGAGCGTGGGCGGCGGGGCCGTGCCACGTGGGAGGGGGCCGCGCGCGGAATTCCCTCCGGCCAGCCCCGCCCCGCGCGCGCCCGCTGCCCCGTCCACGCAGCCCGCGCCCTGCAGTCCTACCCGCAGGACACCCGGCCGCGCCAGCGTCTCGCCTGCGCCCCTCGCGCCCGGCCGCGGACTACAAGTCCCGCCATGCCCCGCCACCGCCCCCCGGCTTCCGGTGCTGCGCAGTTTCCGGAGCGGATCGCAACCCGGAGTCCGGATCCGATCCCGCTCTGCACATTCCAAAGGCAGGTAAAGCTCCGGGCCCTGCGCCCGCCGCCCGCCCCGGCGCGCGTCCCGTCGGCCCCGGTCCGCGCCCGCCACCCCCACGAGCCCCGGCGCGCCCCGGGCCCGCCG
>NC_045452.1:37307944-37355487 GCF_002776525.5 Piliocolobus tephrosceles
CCGCGCCCCCGCCCCCGGCCTCGCGGCCCCCGCCTGCCCTCGGTCAGGCCCAGCGCGGGGCCGCGGGGCTGCCGGGCCCCGTTCGCCCGTGGGCGAGGCGCAGGGTCTCCGCCGCCCCCGGCCCGCGGCCCCCGCCCCCGGGCGGCCTCGTCGCCGAGGGCCCCGGGGATGTCGCTGTACCCCGCCCTCGTGTACAGCCCATGCGGGTGGCACGGGAGGGTCCCTGGACCCCCACCCCCGCGTTTAGAGAAGCTGAGTCCGGGTGATGGGGTCTCCCAGACCCCTTGCGCCTTGTTTTCTTAAGCCTTTTGGTGGCAGAGAGAAGGTAGCGAGGTGGATGGACAGGTGACGCGTGCCTGCCCGGGGTGGGTAGCCGTGCGGGGACGGGGCGTGCCCGGCCGCTCAGGTGCGGCCCGCCTCGCGCGGACAGGTGGGCACGGGGGCCACGTGCGGCCTCCGGCGAGAGGGGCGGTGTTCACACAGGTGAAAATAGAAATGAAGACTCATGGAAATAAATACTTCTACCTGGTGGTTAGAGTTATCTCCCATTTACCTTTTTCTTAAGCCCCTAATGTAGTGGTTGGGTTTTTTCCCCCGCAAATGCTCAGAAATTGCCCCTCACCCCCAAGTCCCCAAAGGGAGTTTAAAACGGTAGAAACAAGTGTGTGATCAGAGACACGTGGACCTATGTGTGTATTTAAAGCTGCCAACACTCGTTTTAAAAAAAACCACATTGGCTTAAGCCAGACTCAAGTGAATTTGGAGAACCCAGCTTGGTTCCTGAAGGTGTTTTTAAGGGTGAGATGTAAAGGAGCCACTGGTTTTGTGATGAACCTTAAAAGGTAGCAATGACAGTTCTCCTTGGAGAATGCAGTGATGTCAACACTTGATAAGGGCGTGATCCCACCCGGGTGCACACACCACTACCGTATTTTGTTTCAAGCTCGGACGTTTTCACGTATTCCACGTTTTCACTGCTTCACTCCTTCCCCAGATTTCCTGACATCGCTGCCTTAGGGTGAACGATTAAGAAATAGTAGCTCTATAATTTAGATTTTCAAGAGGAAAAACCCCAATTTTTTAAAATAGTTTTTCTTCTTATATCTGTGATTCATACTTTTTGCAACAAAGTAGCCAGCAAAGAATAGACTAATATGTTCCATTTTGGAAGCTGGCAGGACGGTTATTTCTCCAGAAGACAAATAAATAAATTTAAAAATCAACGGTAGTTGGAAGTCTGCTAGCTTGTCTTAGAATAATTATATTTGACAAAGGACTCTGTTTACTTAGGATGTGGCTCTTATATCATTTTCGATGTCATTATCTGTGCAGAAGGCCAGGAAAGAACAGTCCTGCCATTTTGCAGATTGAAAGGAGGTTTAAGGCAACTGTCTTCCACCCGTGTGCTCAGAGGCTGGGATGGTGCGCGGTGACTTAAATGCTTTTTCAGACTTTGTTCCTCATTTGCAAAGCGTGGATGGCCCTGCTCAGCTGCCCTCACAGTGCTGGTGTGTGCAGATATTCATTCATTCGGCCATTCATTCATTCTTTCCACCATTGTTTACTGAGCACCTGTTAGGTGCCCCACGCTGTAGTGAATGGAAAGGGGGCTGCACCTGGTGGACCTAATGTTCTGGGCAGGGGGGTAGGAGGTGGTGTAGATAGAAAATCATAAAACTCTCAGGTAAGGGGGTGGGAAGAGCATGAAGAAAGGAAGGAGGGCAGGCAGGTGGCGGGCAGGGGATGGGGCACTTGGGGGCTGGGACTAGAAGGGGCTGTGTGAGGAGGGGCCACAGTGGAGACAGTCCTGTCAGGGAGCCTCTGGTGGAGGTGGGTGGGGTGGTGCCTGCCCCCACCAGGCAGATGTTGGCAAATTCTGAGGCCCTGGGGTGGCATGAGCCCAGGATGGGACAAGCCAGTGTGGCCGTGAAGGTGAGGCAGCAGGGGCCATGCACCAGGCACAGATTTTCTTCTGAGTGCCTTGTGGATGCCACCGAGGGGCTTTGAGCAGTGGCGGGGCAGAGTCTGCATCTTTTTGCTGTGTGTGGGAAATGGAGTTGGCATCACTGGAATCCATGCCCTGCATGATTCTTCTCCACAGAACACGGAGGTAGAAGGGGAGATGGGGCAGGACAGAGCCTCGTTCCAGAGCCAGGCAGGCCTGCTGCTGGTTTGGTTGGGAAATGCATGGTGGGTGACTGGAGCTGCTGTTTCCTGAGGTGCAGCTGACAGCTGTGTCCTGGGTGTGGGGGTGACCTGAGGGAATCAGGGGCCCTGTAGACCAGACATCTTCAAACTCTCCCTCAGAGTGGGAGAAGCCCCTGCCCTGGGGCCATGTCCACTCCTCAAAAGGCTCCTCCTAAGGAAAGGTCCCTCCTCTTGCAGTCATGGCCCTTGGGTGTGGGAACTGCGGGGGGTGGTGTCCCAGCAGATTTAAGGGTGTTGGGGAACGGCTCCCCCGTGGGTCACAGGCCTGCAGCAGCTGCGGGAGCCTCTGCACCAGCGGTGTTCATGGTGATCGTTGATGACAAGTTGATCTTTGATGAATTCAGGCTCAGAACTCCAGAGGATGTGGCACTGGGAGACTCTGCTGTGACCAAGCCCCTTCTGCTCCCATCTCCTTATTTCTGGAGCCAGCTTCTCTGTGCTCACATTTCTAGAAAGAGGAATAGGGAGAGAGGTGACCGTTTGTCCATGATATGTGAACTGATGAGGGGAAAAAAACTCTTTCTCGTCTGTTAAACGCAGCTTTTATGTTAGACGATGATTTGCCAAAATGTAGACTATTTCTGTTTTGATCAGTGGTGTTCCAATTGTAGTCACACCACAAAAAGGAGATTTGGTTCAATGGTGGACCACATATATGATGCTGGTCCTATAAGATGATAGTACCACATTTTTACTCTACCTTTTCTGTGTTTAGATAAGCAAATACTTACTATTATGTTACAGGTAGCTACAGTATTCTGTTAAGTGCTGTACAGGTTTGTAGCGTAGGAGCCGTAGGCTGGGCCGTATAGCCTAGGCATGTAGTATATACCCTAGGCTATACCATCCAGGGTTGTGTATGTACACTCTATCATATTTGCATGACTACAAAATCCCATAGCAATGCATTTCTCAGAATATATTACTGTCATTAAGCAACACATGACTGTACTGCAGTGATAATTCAGAAGGCGTTAGCACAACCCTATGGTTGTAGAAAATCAAGGCGAATTCAATTTATATGCATGTTTGTGTTGCAGAAAGTTACAGGAGGGTGAATCAATAGAGTAATTTCAAGCACGAATATATGACGTTGGGTTTACATTTTGTAGTAACAGAAATAGGAGTTCCTCGTGGAAGAAGTGTATACTTTCTGACCTTAAAGAAGAGCTTGCTCGTGTGCATTGTAAATAGATGACGGTGGCTGTCACGTTGTCATGCCTAGATTCTAATAGTTACGTTTACAAGAGTGACATGGCAGTTTTATTTTCAGTATTTACAGTATGTTGGAAATAATGTCCCTTGCAGCTGTTTGAAACAGCAATGAACAGTTTATACTGTCAGCTGAGATGCAGGGAGTAGCGTTTTAGGAAACATTTTCATGGGGATGCTGGCAAAACTCAAAGAGCCTGGCTGCTTCTGGTTCCAGGCGTCAGGTGGAGCTACCATCTGGGGCCTGGGGAGGGTGAGGGGCCACCAGGATGCTGACTTGGGAGTTGGGGGTGGCAGGTAAGTGCTGCATCTAGAGGGAGGGAGGTCTAGGTAGCCAGCTTGGGGTACCCCCTGTGGAGGCTCTGGAGGGGCGGTACAGATAGCAGAGGGGCTTAGGAGGGAGGATGCAGTGAGAGGGACCCCCCAGGGCAGAAGGGGTTTCCAGAGGAGGCAATAAGGATGACTTAGGGTGCAGAGGAGCTTGGACTGGGCAGGGGCCCTGCTGAAGCCACTTATCCTAAATGAATCCTACTCGGAGTAGGAGAAGCCGGGGTCTGCACCCTGTCCTGGAGTCCTCCAAGCCTGTGGGGTCTGATGAGCACAGGCGGCTCAGCAATTCCGTGCTTCCATACACTTACATAAAACTGGAGCTTGGCTTTCTCAGAGAAGATGCTTTTCTTTGCCTGAGAAGCGCCGTCTGTTACTGGCTCCGTTTGACCGACCTCCGTGTTCAGCATGGTCCAGGTCTCCGCTTGACAGCTCTGAGTGTTGACCTATTGCAAGCATCATCAGTAAACCTTGACTAAGCGATGTGGCTCGAGGCAAACTGATTGTGAGTCCAGGGTCCTTAATCCTTGATGTGGGTGGGGCCTGCAGGAGGTAAATGTGGTTGGACCTTAACTGCCCACTCACTGGACCGGAGTCTGCTTTTGAGAAGGGGTGTTTCAGGTGTCTCAACCCTCTGGGCTTCTGGTCTTTTGTAAGTTTCAAATTATGCATATATATATATGTGCTACTTAGTTATAGTAGGTTTGTCTTTTATTGTGACCAAAACCATAAATGTTATTTTAGCACCACGTTAGGCAAGAGGTTAACAGGGTCCTTGTTCTGAGCAGGCCGCCTCAACTCTGACTGTTAGCTGGTCCTGTCATCTGGATTCCTCTTGTCTCCCTGGGTCCCTGACTTCTCCAGGCTTTGCTCTCTGCCTATTCTCATTCTCTCTGCTTTTTAAAATATGCTAAACCAGCACTCACAGCCTCTCCACCATCCAAGCCCTCTAGGGTCACACAAGCCTCATCATTAAGTAGGAATCAGTCCTCCAACCTTTTTTTTTGTTGTTGCTAAGTAAACACAGGACAGCCAGTGAGAGCAGCCATCAGTGTGGTAGAGTCTATACTACCTCAGTTTTTTTTTTTTTTTTTTCCGAGACAGAGACAGAGTCTTGCTTTGTCACCTAGGCTGGAGGGCAGTGGTGCGATCTCCATCTCAGTGGTGCCATCTCTATCTCGTCTCACTGCAACCTGGGCTCACTGAAACCTACCTCCTGCGTTCAAGCAGTCTTCCCACCTTAGCCTCCCGAGTAGCTGTGACTACACGCCTACATGCCTGGCTGCAGTGCCACCATGCCTGGCTAATTTTTGTGTTTTCTCTAGAGATGGGGTTTCTCCATGTTACTCAAGCTGGTCTCAAATACCTGGGCTTCAGCGATCCTCCCACCTTGGCCCCCCCAAAGTGCTGGGATTAGAGGCGTAAGCCACCGTGCCCAGCACGGTTTCCATTTTTAATGTGGCAGAGTGTACACCTTTCTCTCCCTCTGAAAGAACCAGATGTGAAAATGAGAAGTATAGATGTCATCTTTGATGAAACTAAGAGGTTCAGAAAGTGAGAACGGAGAAGAAATCATAAACAGTACAAGAAAACGGTAGGGCTGAAGGGCTTGGTGCCAGGTTGAAGGCCAGTCAGTGCACAGCGTCAAAGCAGGTCACGGGAGCTAGAACAAAAATTCCAAAAGATTCTGGAGGTAGAGAGCTGCACAGAGAAGATTTGCTGGCACGAAAGATACCAGATGCATCAGGTATGATGCTGGAAGCTGATGGACTGTGGAGTCCTTCCTTGGACATTGGGCGTTCAGAGGGAAAGTGACCAGTGGCTGTGTACCCAGGCAGGCCAGCTGAGTTGTGAGGGTAGAATAAGGACATTCACAGACATGACAAATCCTCCCGCAAGATATACCCCCATGCGCCCTGCTGGGGAAACTACAGGAAAATGTGCTTTCCAGATCCAGGGAGCAGACCAAGGAAAGGGGAGTCACGAGGCTCAGGAAACAGCCTCAGGGGCAGGAGAAAGAACGAGGCGCCCTCAGGCAGATGTGGAAGGGGAGGCCCGGGATGCAGCTTGTGTCAGACCTCGAGGGCATGGGACAAGGAGGGGAGGTGCTAGGAAACACAGCGGAACCCTTGGTCCATCTTGTTGGTCTGACCCGGTGAAAAACTGTAAGGAGAAGCAATGGCAGGGTGCGGGAAGCTATAGCCATGGGTGTCTTCCCCTCCCACTACCACCAGCAACAGAATGTGTGCACGAGCAGCACACAAACCTGCACACAGCAAAGACAAGCCGCATGCACATGAAGCCACCTAGCACAGTTCTTCTACAAACTGGCTATAACCCACTTCCTCTCGAATCTTCTTTCTCACTAAATACCGTGCTTTCTTCCAGCTGAATCCAGTGGTTCCGCGTGCCCAGGAGTGTGCATTTTGTGCTCTCCTTGGCCCTCAGCGCCCCCGACCTCCTGCACCACCGCCTCTGCCCTGCACAACAGTAGCAAACAAAATGTGTGCAGAGCATGTTGAACGTTTCCGACACAAAGAGATGATACATGTTTGAGATGATGGATACGCTTATTTCTCTGATCTGATCACTATCCATTAGAAGCATCAGTTTGTACCCCATAAATAGGTACAATTGATTATATGTCAAAATAAATTAAAAGTATAAAAAATGAGGCTTAAGCAAATATAACAAATGAATTAAAGTTATTGATAGTGAAGTTGTTTAAGTTCATTCATTTCATTATTTCTTTTGAAGAAAAAAGTATTAATAATGAACTTGTTAAGGCAGCCAATATTTTCAGAGTCATAATATATACGTCGATTTAACTATAATCATACTGGGAAGTGATGGGGGGGGGAGAGAATGTAAGAAAACCAGCCCTTCATCTGCCTGTAAGAAGTAAAAATGCAAGATCCAACTTTGAGAGAGGAGGGATCTCAGAGGTGCGTGTTATTTTGAGGTGCAGAAGCAGATATAGCAGAAAGAGGCTTGAATGGCCGCCCTGGGGAATGGGATAGCAAATGGGGAAGCGGGAAGGGGCACTTTTTGTGTTTTAAAGCTGTTTATATAGATCCCATTTGGATGAAACCAAGAGGTTCAGAAAGTGAGAAAAGAGAATAAATCATAAAAGAAATACTCTTAAGAAAACCTTGTACTATTTCTAGCTATGTAATAGCTGTTTGCTTTATTTTAGAGAAGACAAAAAGAAAGACTTGGAAATAAAAGGGCCCGATGTTCCATTGTATCCTGGGGCTTTCCTTGCAGATGGGCAGGGCTGGGCCAAAGGGGGGTTCTGGTCACGTAGGTGTGCGCTGCTGCATAGGTGGAGGCCGGCATGCTGCAGGAGAGGCTGTACTCAGCAGGGCTGGTCAGAGCACCCATGTGTCCCCATGTCCTGAGCCTGGGTGCTGGAGAGGTGACGAAAGGAAACTCAGCCATCCCCAGGAAGGAGGCTGCTGATTGGCTCTCAGTGGTAACAGCAGAGGACCACTGTTAGTTTCTGTCATGTTTCAAGACATGTGGAGAGGGACAGTAGGCTTCTCATGTCTACTTTCGTGACCCACTGTTGGCCTACAGGTCCCAGATTGGAAACTAGAGGGTCAGTGAGCAGCTCTTGGAAACGTCTCTAGGCAATGAGGTGTCCTACACTGAGCCACTGAGCCCAGTGAGGCCTGCAACTGCAATCCTGCCCCACCTCCTGGTGGGCTCACTCCAGTAGGGGAGGAAGGATATGGGCTCAGACAGGCACAGCCTGTGGCTTTAACAATGGCAGCTGCTGCTCAAGAGGGACAGTGACAGGGGGGGTTGACCCCAGGCAGAGGCAGAGGAGGTGGTGCAGGAGGAGGGTGGTTTGGGGGAGTGGAGGGCCAAGGAGAGTCCCCCAAACACTCCTGGGGCATGTGGAACCCCCGGATGAGGCTGGAAGAACGCATTGTATTTAATGAAAAATAAGATGAGAAAGAAAGGGAGTTACCGCTGGCTTGCAGAATGCATGCATTTTAACTGCTGGGCAGCAGGCAGTGAGGAATGGTTGCTGTATTGAGGAATGTTGTGCCATCTCATCACAGCCTTGGAAGCCAGGTGAAAAACCTCTGCCCATCTGTGTCTGTGTTTTATCCGCACGTCTGTATCTGTGTTTTAACACTGTTTTATGAGATGGTAACAATGAACTGAAATTTGGAAGTTGTGCCAGCTGCAAGGGACTTGGTGAACACTAGGCCACCTCTTACTGTAAGGTGAGGAAACTGAGGCCCTTGGAGGGACCATAACTCACCTGAGGTCTCTCTCATCTGGTAAACAGCAGAGGCAGACTCACACCCTGGGTCTGGTGTCTAGTCCTCTTGTAGCAAAGCCAGGCCCTGCCCCTTTGCTGACCCCAGGAGTCTGCAGTCTGGACCATCCTTCTTTAGCACATTCATCAGCGTGTGCGAAAGGTGCTCTTTGCCCAAATAAATTTGGGAACCTGCTGGACAGAACACATCTCAGCAGATATTTTTGTTAAAGGACTTTTCGGGGCCTCTCCTGTGCCAGTGTACGTCGTGACTCCAGAGTGGGAATCTGCAGGGTGTCCCAAATTTACTTAGCCAGAGTCCCTCTCCACCCACCCACTAGCCCCCCGAAGCCCACGCACAGCATCTTTCAGGACAGTTCTGCAGCACATATTTTTCAAAGTACGTTTGCTTTTTCCGGTAGTGGGTTTTCCCTGAGTGCTTTTAATATTGTTACGAGGGCATGTGCCCGTTGGGAAAGATGTTCTCCTGCTTCAACAAAAATTCCCTGAGCCTCTAGACCAGGGCTGGCTTCTGAGCACTTGAGATGTGCCTGGTCCAAATTAAGATCAGCTGAAAGGGTAAAATACACACTGGATTGCTAAGGCTTAGCATGAAAAGATTCCTGAATACTTTTTTATGTTGTATTTTTTCTATATTTATATTAATAGATGTTGACATAATATTTTGGGTGTACTGGATTAATAAAATGTTACTAAAATTACATATGTGAATCTTAGCAAGAATTTTTATGGCTTAAATAAGATTGTTCTGAAGTTTATACGGAAAGGCAAAGGAACTAGAATAGAATGGCTGGAACAATTTTGCAAAAGAAGAATAAAGTGGGAGGAACCATTCTGCCCAGCTTTGAGACTTGATTAAAGCTACAATCATCCAGACTGCATTGACTGGGTTCCGCCGAGTGTGGTGGTGCTGGAGAGACGAGTGGAGTAGAAGGGAGACCCAGGCATCGACTCACGTAAGTGTGGGCACCCGGCTTTGACAGGGATGCAGTAGCCAGTCAGCAGTGCCGAGGCCGGGGGGCATTGTAGACAAAAAGGTGGACCTCAGCCTCAGCCTCTCAGCTTATATAAAAATTAATTCAGATTGGATAACAGATTTAAATGTAAGATGTATAATTGTTTACTAGCTGGGCGTGGTGGCTCACGCCTGTAATCCCAGCACTTGGGGGGCCGAGGTGGATAAATAGCTTGAGCCTAGGAGTTCAAGACCAGCCTTGGCAACATGGAGAAACCCCGTCTCTACTAAAAGTGCAAAATTAACCAGGCGTGGTGGCACATGCCTGTAATTCCAGCTACTCCAGAGGCTCAGGCAGAAGAATCACTGAACTCGGGAGGCGGAGGTTGTGGTGAGCTGAGATCGCACCATTGGACTGCAGCCTGGGCAACAACAGTGAAACTCCATCTCAAAAAAAAAAAAAAAAAAAAAAGCCAGTGATGTGTGCCTGTAGTCTAACAACTCAGGAGGCTGAGGCCGGAAGATCGCTTGAGCCCTGGAGGTGGAGGTTGCAGTGAGCTGAGATCACACCCCTGTACTCCAGCCTAGGTCACAGAATGAGACTCCCTCTTAAAAACAAAGACTGTTCCAAGAAACACAGGAGAAAGTCTTTGGAACCTTGGGCTTGGCAAAGGTAAGTCTTAGATGTGATACCAGAAGCGTGGTCTGTGAAAGGGAAAATCAATCCTTTAGACTTCAACAACATGAAAAACCATTGCTCGGCAGAAGACCCTCGAACTGGGAGTGGGAGGAATGAAAAGACAAGCCCAGACAGGGAGAAAATACTTGCAAACTACACGCGACAAAACATCTAGATATACAGATAAGGAACTCTCAAACGCAACTGTAAAATAACACTGTGTCAGTCCAACTAGAAAATGGGCAAAAGGGCCGGGCGCGGTGGCTCATGCCTGGAATCCCAGCATTTTGGGAGGCTGAGGCGGGTGGATTACGAGGTGAGGAGTCCAAGACCAGCCTGGCCAATGTGGTGAAACCCCATCTCTACTAAAAATACAAAAATTAGCCAGGCGTGGTGGCGGGCACCTGTAGTCCCAGTTACTTGGAGGCTGAGGCAGGAGAATTGCTTGAACCTGGGAGGCGGAAGTTGCAGTGAGCCGAGATCATGCCACTGCTGTACTCCAGCCTGGGTGACAGAGAGAGACTCCATCTCAAAAAAAAGGAAAAGGAAAATGGGCAAAAGATGTGAAGAGACCTTTTACTGAAGAAGATTTATTGATATTAATACATGTGGCCTACAAGCACGTGAAAAGATGTTCAGCGTCTTTAGCCACTAGGGAAATGCAAATTAAAACCACAAGGAGGCACCACTTCGTATCTGCCGGAATGGCTAAAATAAAACGTAGTGACCCACCAGATGCTGGTGAGGCCGCTGAGAAACTGGATCTCTCCTGCGTCGCTGGAGGGAGGTGCAAAGTGCTGCAGCCTCTCTGGAAAACAGCCTGTCAGTTTATTAAAAAACGAAACATCCTCCTAACAGATGACCCAGTCATTGCACTCCTGGGCATTTATCTCAGAGAAATGAAAACGTATGTACAAAAAACCTGTACACGATTGCTCCTAACAGCTTTATTTGTGACAGCCCCATGTGGAAAAAAACCCAAGTGTCCTTCTATGAGTGAGTGAATTGCTGAACAAACGGTAATGCACTCGAACCATGGAATATTATTCAGCAATATAAAGAAATGAGCTTTTCATTGAGGCAACATCCTGGAGGGATCTCAAGGGCATTGTTTCAGTTAAAAAAAGCCAATCTTAAAGGTCACAGGCTGTCTGATTTCATTTATATGACACTCTTTTGTTTTTGTTTTTGTTTTTTTTTGAGATGGTGTTGCCCAGGCTGGAGTGGATCTCGTCTCACTGCCGCATCCACCTCCCGGGTTCAAGTGATTCTTCTGCCTCAGCCTCCCGAGTAGCTGGGATTACAGGCTGCCACCACCACACCTGGCTAATTTTTGTATTTTTAGTAGAGATGGGGTTTTGCCATGTTGGCCAGGCTGGTCCTGACCTCAGGTGTTTCACCGACCTTGGCCTCTCAAACTGCTGGGATTACAAGCATGAACCACCATGCCCAGCCTATATGACATTCTCGAAATGACAGAGATGGAGAACATTTTCTCTAGACGTGTCTTTTAAAATCGTGAAGCTGGCGGGGCGCGGTGGCTCAAGCCTATAATCCCAGCACTTTGGGAGGCCGAGACGGGCGGATCACGAGGTCAGGAGATCAAGACCATCCTAGCGAACACGGTGAAACCCCGTCTCTACTGAAAAATACAAAAAACTAGCTGGGCGAGGTGGCGGGCATCTGTAGTCCCAGCTACTCAGGAGTCTGAGGCAGGAAAATGGCGTAAAACCCGGGAAGCGGAGCTTGCAATGAGCTGAGATCCGGCCACTGCACTCCAGCCTGGGCGACAGAGCGAGACTCTGTCTCACAAGCGAAAGGTAAAAAACGTCGTGAAGCTTTCATTTCCCAATATTTCAAAACCAGTAGCTTTTTCTAAACCTCCTCAGCCTTTGCAGGTCACATTAATAAATAATCCTCAAAACTGTTTTTCAAGCCGGGCACAATGGCTGCGCTCCCAGCTATGCGGAGGCTGTGGCAGGAGGGTCGCTTGTGCCCAGGAGTTTGAGGCTATAGTGCGCTATGTTCACGCCTGTGAAAAACCACTGCTCTCCAGCCTTGGCAACATAGTGAGACTCTGTCCTTTCAACATGTTTGTTTCACCTGTTCTGCTGTAGTGTGTAGCGCTCAGCTTGCTTTCCTTTCACTGCTTTCAGGACCCTTTGCACAAAACTTTTCCTGGGGGAAGCAGGAAAATCTGCCCCCAGCCCTGGGGAAGGTTGTGAACAGAGGAGGTCAGGGCTAGAGTAGAAAGGAGTTGCATCTTAACTCCTTTCAGTTTTGAGGAGTTTGTCTACCGGCGCAGCAGAGGCCCCTGAATGGCTGCTTTCTGCAGGGTCACTGTGTGTGTGAATAGAAAATCTGTGCAAAACTCAGATAGTCAGTGAGGTTTCTGGGCTTTCTGAGCTGAGGGTGTCTGGCATCTCCCCACATCTCAGAGCTCAGCACAGAAAGGAGTGCCCACTCCCTTAGCCCTGCCTGGGGAGGTTACTCTCCCAGGTAAGCAGGTTGTGGTTGAACCTGGCGGGGCACACCCATCTGGTAACAACAGAAAGGTCAGATTCCTTGTTCTAGACCTTTCCCCCTTTGTACTGAGAAGGGCGTGGATAGGGTCTCCCCCGGCAGTGGAGGTGTTCTGGCTTCTCCCCAGGAATCAAGATGCAGGTCAGGTGGTCCAGCCAGATCTGGGCTCTGCCAGCCCTCTCTAGCGTCCCCTGTGCAGGCCACGGTCGCACCCTTTGTTGTATGGCATGTGTGGAAGGGGACAAGCTTTGTGCTCGTTCTGCTGCCCTGAATGAACAGCCCTTCAACACCAGCTGCCCATGGCAGGTGTCCCTTGAATATCTGGACAAGAAATGGACTTCGTTTTATTTGAGCTGATAAGATATTCTTGTGGGTGCCAGGCTGCAGATTCCAAGAACCACATTGTTTCCTTGCAAGATTTCTTCAGTAGCACAGGCTTTATTTGAACTTTCTTTCAAGTACGTGAACCTGGAAACCCATAGACAGGCTTAGTGTTAAGTGGAGGGAAGGCAGTGGCCGGGCCAAAGCCAGACCAGGATGGTCCCCGGAGGCCACTATGGAGAAAGACCCCAGGCCGGGGCCACCTCCTGTCGTGGGCCAGGGATGTCAGAGGCCAAGCACAGGTCGTTGTGGTAGCATTGGAACCTTGCACCTAGCAGGTGCTTTGTAAATATCAAAAAACAATATAAAAGTTTAAAATCACTTTTTATATGGAACATGAAATTTCTCTTCCAGATCTTAATGCTAATCTAACTAAACTTTTGAACTTTCTTGGCATAACTTGTGCAAACAAAACATTTGGAACTTTCCAACCACTCTTAATTATCTGGAGATGAAGAAGGTGTCAGGTCAAAAGATTTATCAGGGCTTTCTTGTACATGGGGTGCTACATACAAAGTACATAAGAACTGAACGAAGGGAGTAAGTGGAAAAGTCAGTTTTAAGCTTCTGTCTTTCATGGTTAAAGATCTAATAGAGGCTAGACGTGGGGGCTCATACCTGTAATCTGAAGTGGGAGGCTGAAGCAGGAGGATTGCTTGAGGCCAGGAGTTTGAGACCAGCCTGGCCAACATAGTGAGATCAAATCTCTACAAAAAAATTTAAAAAGTTAGCTGGGCATAGCGGTGCGTGCCAGTAGTCCCAGTTACTTGAGAGGCTGAAGCTGGAGGATCGCAGGAGGCCATGAATGTGAGGTTATAGTGAGCTGTGATGGGACCATTGTACTCCAGCTTGGGTGACAGAGCAAGACCCTGTCTCAAAGTAAAATGAAAGAAAATAAATCTAGTAGAAAAAACAGACCATGCGCATGACATTATGTGAAGCTGAGATAGTGGTTTAGGAAGAGTCAACTTTTTGGGGGGATCACGGAGGAGGTGAGAGTAATTGAAGGGAGGAAGGTGTCTGGGAGGGTGAGGTTAGGGCTCTGTCTTGAAAGATGGTAGAACCCCCGTGGTGGACTGAGAGGAAGTGGCTGTGCCTGGGGTGAACCTCGCGTCCGCTGCCTGGGGTGTGTTAGGGGGTGTACCAGGAAGTGGCCGATTCTCTTATCAGACATCAGCCTGTCCTGTGTGCCGGCACTGAGGAGGGTCCAAGTATATTCTGCTGTACAAGGCTGCTACAGGTCTTGCCCTCTTGGCCCTTGAAGTGTGGTGGGAGAGAGACGTGAGATCAGTCACACACAGGCGTGGCTACGTGGGTGACAGTGCTGTGAAGGAAATCACAGAGCACTTTTGGAAAGCATGCCACACTTTGGACAGGTGGATCAGGGAGCCCCTCCCCGAAGAAGTGAAGTTAAGCTAAGACTGAGGAGTGAGCAGGCATTGCAGAGAGGGCTGGGGAGTGAGGAGTGAGCAGAGGAGTGGGGAGTGGGGACTGAGGAGTGAGCAGGCATGGCAGAGAGGGCTGGGGAGAGGTCCAGCCAGGGGGGCGAGCATGTGCAAAGGCCCAGAGGCAGGACCCAGCTTGGCGTTCTGGGAAGTGTGGCTGGAGAGGGGGGGGTGGGGGGGGGTGAGAAGGCTGCTGAGGGCAGTGGCTTGGCATTCTGGGAAGTGTGGCTAGAGACGGTGGGGCTGGGGTGAGAAGGCTGCCGAGAAAGGCAGTGGCTGGTGGTGTGCAGGAGCTTGGGGTTTCTTCCTGGGACAGTGGGAAGCCGATGAAGCTTCAGGCTGGCAAGTGATGTGATTGGATTTATGTTCTAGAAGAACCGCTCTGCAGTGTGGAAAATGGGTTGGCGGCCCAGGCAGAGGTGGAAGAGTTATCTGGAGACTCTTGCAGCCTTACAGGTGGAAGAAAGTGGGGTGTGGCTAAGGGAGGTAGTAACGGGGGCTGTCGGTAGTTGGTGTGATGGGCAGGTGTGAGAGGGAGGCCAGAGAGGTCACAGCGGTTCCAGGTCTCTCTGACAACCCGTCCTAAGATGCAGGAGGTGGGGGCAGAGAGACTTTGTCAGCAGCGTCCAGATGTTTACTTTTGACCTGTTGGTTTTTGGGTTGACTGTTGCCTTCTGAATGAAGATGCAAATGGTTTTCCTTTTATAGATTGTGTTTTTGGTGACAAGTCTAAAAACTGTGGCTTGCTCTAGAGCCCAAAGATTTTCTCTGTTTTTCTAAGTTCTATTATTTAATATTTTATGTTTTAAGACTGATCCATTTTGAGTTGATTTTCTAATAAGAAATGAGGTGATAGTTCATCTTTTCCTCTGTGGATGCCCAGTTGTTCCAGCACCATCTGCTGAAATGGTTGCCCTTCCTCAATTGGACTTTAAAGTCCAATCCGCTTTTGTCTTTGTAAAAAAAATGCACGCCAGGCGCGGTGGCTCACACCTGTAATCCCAGCACTTTGGGGTGGGCAGATCACGAGGTCAAGAGATCAAGGTCCTCCTGACCAACATGGTGAAACCCCATCGCTACTAAAAATATAACAGTTAGCTGGGCGTGGTAGCACATGCCTGTAATCCCAGCTACTCGGGAGGCTGAGGCAAGAGAATCGCTTGAACTGGGAGGCGGAAGTTGCAGTGAGCTGAGATCGCGCCACTGCACTCAAGCCTGAGCGACAGAGCAAGACTCCATCTCAAAAAAAAAAAAAAAAAAGCTTTGGGCGTGTTTGTTTAGGTCTGTTTAGGTCTGTTTCTGGGTTGTCTGTTTTGTTCCATTGATCTCTGTTCACCTTCTTACCAGTATCCGAGTTTTTTGACGGTAGCTTGATAATGAAGTTTGAAGTCAGGCAGACTGAGTCTGTCACTTCAGGCTTCTTTTTCAAGGTTGTTTTTAACAGTTTTCTTCACAGAGCGTTCCGTGTAAGGAACATTTGTCTGAAGTCACCCCTCATTTCCCATTTACCACCAGGTTAGATGCAGATGGTCCCGGTCTGAGCTTAATTGACATTTGTGATAAGTTTGGTTTCCTTATATTATTACTGTGGTCTTCTTGTGATGGCAGTCACGTTTAGTTAGTTTTTGTAGTAGTAGTCATATAAATTTTAAAGAGATTTTCAGGCAAAGCGGTGGTTCTCAGACTCGAGCAGCATCCGAACCACCTGGAGGGCTTTGCAGGCAGAATGCAGGGCCCTCTGCCAAGTCTGATTCAGCAGGTCTGGGGGTGGGAGGCAGGCATGTGCATTTCTGAGACGTTCCCAAGCAGTGCTGGCACTGCTGGTTCCTGATTCAGAGACCACATTTTGAAATCACTGATGTAAGGTAAGTCTTCCCAGGATTGTTTGTTGAGATGGGGGGATCTTGAACTTTTTTTTTTTTTTTTTGAGAGTCTCGCTCTGTCGCCCCGGCTGGAGTGCAGTGGCACGATCTTGGCTCACTGCAACCTCCGCCTCCCGGATTCATGCCATTCTCCTGCGTCAGCCTCCCAAGTAGCTGGGACTACAGGCGCCCGCCACCACGCCTGGCTAATTTTTTTTTGTATTTTTTTAGTAGAGATGGGGTTTCACCATGTTAGCCAGGATGGTCTCGATCTCCCGACCTTGTGATCCACCCGCCTTGGCCTCCCAAAGTGCTGGGATTACAGGCGTGAGCCAATGCACCCGGCCTTTTTTTTGTTTTTGAGACGGAGTCTTACTTGGTCACCCAGGCTGGAGTGCAGAGGCTCACGATCTTGGCCCACCACAACTTCCACCTCCTGGGTTCAAGTGATTCTCCTGCCTCAGCCTCCCGAGTAGCTGGGATTATAGGTATGCACCTCTGTGCCTGGCTAGTTTTTGTTTTTTTTTTTGGGATGGAGTCTCGCTCTGTCACCCAGGCTGGAGTGCAGTGGTGTGACCTCAGCTCACTGCAAGCTCCACCTCCCGGATTCACGCCATTCTCCTGCCTCAGCCTCCCAAGTAGCTGGGACTACAGGCGTCCACCACCACACCGGCTAATTTTTTTTTTTTTTTTTAAGTGGAGATGGGGTTTCCCCATGTTGGCCAGGATGGTCTCGATCTCCTGACCTTGTGATATGCCTGCCTCGGCCTCCCAAAGTGCTGGGATTACACGCATGAGCCACCGTGCCCAGCCTAGTTTTTGTATTTTTAGTAGAAATGGGGTTTCACCATGTTGGCCAGGCTGGTCTTGAACTCCTGACCTGAGGTGATCCACCCATCTTCATCTCTCAAAGTGCTGGGATTACAGACGTGAGCCACGCGCTTGCCTGGGATCTCAGACTTCTAGTTCTTTTTTCTTCTCCTTTTCCCTGAAACAGTACTTCCTGTGTGCCTTGTTCTGGGATGTCTTGTGTGCCTTAGCGGCCTGGAGACCACACTTCCCCTTCTACAGGGGCACTTTCTGAGTGTTAAAGAGATTTTTGCTAAGACAGCAAAGACTTTGAAGATGCTCCATTACTCAGGCCTGATCTGCAGCCCAGGATGGCTGTGGTCTCTGATCCTGGGCCCAGAGGAGCCGTTTTAGAGAGGCCATGTTTTGGGGACCAGATGCTGCTAATCAGGACCCGTACTGCCAGGACTCAGACATTTACATAGAATCGGAGTGTAGCACAGGAGGCTAAAACCCTGTTCTCCTGCTTCCCTCACCTCCCTCTTCTGGGTTTCCTTTCCCAGCAGCTCCACTCAGAGGGGATCTTCTTTGGGGGCACCTGGGGGGTGGGCAGTCTGTGAGAGGTGGAGGCCAGAGGCAAGGTCTGCCCTGGGGAGAGGCGGCCACGCCAGGCCTCAGGGGATTCGTGCAGGTTCCCAAGTAAGCAAGGCCAGGAGGACTTCCCGCCATCCTCCCACTCCGATTCCAGTACCTTTGTTGGGACTCTGTATTCTGCGGTGATCTAACCACAGTGTGGGGAGCCTCTTAAGGCCTATTGTTCCCATTGCCCAAGCTTCTGACCGTGAGTGGCGTGGGTTCCTGCAGGGGGCACACAGGTCCTACACCTCCAGCAGCACAGCAGCAACTCATGAAAGCGTGCCCCTCCCCACCCCACCCTGGGTTTCTTCTGCCCTTTGCCCCTATTCATCTCCTGTTCACTGCCCAGCTGAGCCCCCATCCAAGACTGGTCCCTGTTTGCGCCGAGGTGCCTAGGAGCTGGGGCAGGCGAGGCCGAATGCGGCTGTGAAACTGAGTCAGACTTGCTGGAGCTGCGTTTTGAACATGAATGCGTGTTCCCAGGAAAAGAAGATAAAGTGCTGTTCTGGGAGAAAATTTCACCCCCCTGGTTATTTCTGGCATTTTAAGATCAAATTGGAACTCTCTCTCCTCTGCCTCCCTTTCTTTTTTTTTTTTTTTTGAGACGGAGTCTCGCTCTGTTGCCCGGGCTGGAGTGCAGTGACCGGATCTCAGCTCACTGCAAGCTCCGCCTCCCGGGTTTACGCCATTCTCCTGCCTCAGCCTCTGGAGTAGCTGGGACTACAGGCACCCGCCACCTCGCCCGGCTAGTTTTTTGTATTTTTTAGTAGAGACAGGGTTTCACCGTGTTCGCCAGGATGGTCTCGATCTCCTGACCTCGTGATCCACCCGTCTCAGCCTCCCAAAGTGCTGGGATTACAGGCTTGAGCCACCGCGCCCGGCCCCTCTGCCTCCCTTTCTTGTAGCTAACTCACTCTCCTAACTTGAAGTTTTCAACCCCACACTGCTCTCAAACACGCATGCTCAGTGACTGTGAGTTTCCATATGGGTTTTGCATGGTCTGCTTTTCACCCTTCAAGCTGCTGGGGATGAGTGGGGTGGAGGGCGTGTGGAATCAGCATTCAAGAAGTGCCAGCATGCACGCTTTCCTAAACCACCAGGAGTGGGCATCAAAGAAGCAGGATGCAGGAAGGATGTGCCAATGGGCGCAGTTGGGAATGGGGGTGGGCAGAGGAGGAATGATTATTCGGTAGCACATACTGTGTGTATCTCACTTTATGCTCCTCCCAAACTGCATGAGGTGGGTGTTTTTATTTCCATTTTACAGCCCAGGAGTGAACAATGTCTAGATCACCCTGTAAATATATGTGTGTGTGGGTGTCAGTTTGTGCTCATCTACCCACTATGCAAGTGTTTCTGGAGGTGAACCTCAAGGATGGATGGGGAATAGAATTATTGGATCTGATAACAGCTTATGTGGGAGCACAAGAGTCCTCCACAACACGCATTTATATAGTCCCCAGAGAAACGAGTGTTTATGGGCCACCAGCCATAGGTTAGGAACTGAAGAAAAAATGTTGCATTAGACACCCGACCTTGGGGAATTCACGGCCCAGTGAGTGAGGGGAAAAAAAGTGACAACTGGCTTTTTAAAAATGGTGATATAGGTGGGCATGATGACTCGTGCCATAATTCCAGCACTTTGGGAGGCTGAGGTAGGAGGATTGCTTGAGCCCAGCAGGTAGAGGCTGCAGTGAGCTGTGATCACGCCACTACGCTCCTGCCTGGGTGACAGAGGAAGACCCTGTCACCACAAAAAGGTGATATATTTGTTTTAAAAATGGTAATTGATGGCTAACATGAAAAGGTGAAAATCTGAGTTCACGAGGCTGTTCAAATCCGTTGCTTTTATTAAAAATAACATTATTTGAAGTGAGAAGGTGTTTCATTGACTCCAGCCCCATCCCACAATAAGAGGAGACCCCACTGTGTGCTCTGTTTAGAGCACCACATAATGTCCCAATACTGGCTGGAGGAGGCCCTTAGTAGGAATTGTCTTTAAACATTATTTTGGTAAGAGGCCAGGCGCGGTGGCTCACACCTGTAATCCCAGCACTTTGGGAGGCCGAGGCAGGCGGATCACAAGGTCAAGAGATTGAGACCAGCCTGGCCAACATGGTGAAACCCTGTCTCTACTAAAAATACAAAAATTAGCCGGGTGTGGTGGCTCATACCTGTAGCCCAGCTACTTGGGAGGCTGAGGCAGGAGAATCACTTGAACCTGGGAGGCAGAAGTTGCAGTGAGCCAAGATTGTGCCACTGTACTCCAGCCTGGGCGACAGAGGGAGCTCAATCTCAAAAAAAAAAAAAAAGTATTTTGGTATTCGGTAATGAGGCTCTCTTGTATCCTGACAGGTGTCAGAGATGGCTGAAGATGGGAGCGAAGAGATCATGTTCATCTGTAAGTGGCCGGGGGACCTGTCCGAGACCAGCCCTATGTCATAGAACACAGATGGGCATGGTGTTTGCTGTCTGGGCAAAGCCATGTCCACATTTGGTTTTTATAATATAGAAAAGTTGTGTATTTAAATTTTCCCTATGACACATTTATTTCCTAAGCAGTGCACTTATAGGGGTGTGGTTTTAATAGGATCACCTTTCTCAGAACTCCTGGCTGAGGGCACTTTGCAGGGGATAGCACTTGGTCCAGAAAAGTAATCCAGGGCTAGTCAGGAGGGAAGTGTGTTAGAGTTATCATGAACCCGCTAACATTGGCCATTTTCATTTATGCTCATTCTTTGGGGAGGGTCTTGGTCTTCCTCACTGTGGAGGTGACCGTGCTTGATTTCAGGTGTGTGGCGGAGCTGGAGCTTTCCCTGGAGGCATGTCGTGCTTTTGCACCCCTCATGTGTGCGTGAGCACTGACGGAGGCCTTCGGGACACAGGCCTCGTGCCATCCGATGCACCGTCCCTTGCTTATCTTTGTGGTGTTGGATGCATGTGTCTCATGACTCTGGGTCACCCTCATGGGGCCAGGGTCTCCATTTCCCAGGTTTGTGTTCTTTGCGTGTCTCCTTCCCTGGGTGCTCTAATGCTCGGATGTCTGCTTACAGGGTGTGAAGACTGCAGCCAGTACCACGACTCCGAATGTCCCGAGCTAGGCCCAGTGGTCATGGTCAAAGACTCCTTTGTGTTAAGCAGGGCAAGGTGAGTGACCGTCGTGAGCTGCTTTCAATGTCTCGGGCCTGTCCATATGCCAGCTGCGGCAGGAGCCTAGCAGCCTTCGTGTCTGCAGATGGGGAGGAAGGAGCCCGAGGGAGAACAGAGGCACTCTGAGTGAGTGCCAGCGATTCCCTTCCCTCTGTGAACTGAGCAGCCTTGCTGCCAGGATGCACCAAAACACGCGCTTCAAAGCTCCAGAGTGAGTTTCTTTGATCCACCCCAGGGTTCTTAGCTGGAGCCCAGCTGTTCCTGACACATTGTGGAGGCTGCAGAAGAATGGACTGGCCAAGGTGGTTGATATGCTGAGCACCAGTGGCCAAGCTGGAGGTCTGCTCGTTGGCTTCTCTGCATTCCAGGTCTTGGCCTGCCAGTGGACACATGCACACGCAGGCGGGGCAGGGGATGGGGGTCATGAGGACAGGACGGGGCTGACCCACAGCAGCTTCCGGAAGCAGCCCCTGCAGGCCTGGTGAGGCAGCTCAGTGGGCAGCAGCTGCCCTGCCGTTCCACCCTCACCTGGGGGAGGCTGTGCCACCTGGTGGCCCCGGGCAGGTGAGCTTGGGCAAGGCACTCTCTCCAGACCTCGGTGGCCTCTGTAAAGGGGAGAGGATGGCGGTGCCCGTGGGGTGGCTGTGGTGTTGTGGGTGATGGTACCTGGCACGAGCTGCTGCTGCACAGATGGTCACCGTCTTTCCAGGACTGTTTCCAGGAGCCTCCCCATGCCTCACAACACCGTTCATTTGTTTTTTCCTTAGTGTGATTCAAAACAAAGAGATTAATGTTTTGGCCTAAAGTAGAGAGAGGATCAACCCCCCTCTTCCCATCAACTCCCCTCTTCCCCACAACCCTCAGGGGCTGCCTGTTGCCCATGAAAATTCAGCTGAAACCCTTGGTCCTGCAGTTGGACCCTCTGGGCTGGCTCCTCGTCTCAGCCGCCTCCTGCCCACCCTGAGAGGTCTGTGCTCCGGGGACCCCATGTCCGCCTCTGTCGGAGGGACCTGTGCTCTGGGGACCCCATGTCTGCCTCTGTCTGAGGGGCCTGTGTGCTGGATACCCCACGTCCGCCTCTGTTCTGGACGTGTCATGGGCTCGTCCTGGCTCCTATGCCTTCCTCCCCACACCCTGTCCTTAACATTCTTCTACTTCAGTTAAAGAGATCACCTCCTCAGTGAAACTGGCCTGCTCCACTTGGCTGGATACCCTTTCTCTTTGGGACGCCCATGGCCCTTGCATCTCTCTCGGGGTGCTGTTGCTACGGCTCCTCAGCAGCGAGTTCTCTGTGGTCCCCCCTCCATCGCTGGTCCCCACGCCAGTCTGACCCTTTCCTGTCCCATAGCAGCCCCATCAGAGATGCGCCTGTTGTCGCTGTCTTTGCCACGGGGAGTGAAATCCATCCTTCAGTAAACAGCCCCGCCACGGTGTGCTCTGGGTGAATCTCAGGAGGGCCTTGTGGTCGGCCTCGTGTAGCTAAGGCCACAAGATTACGGCTAGATTGCCACAGCCCGAGGGCATCATCACAACCTCAGCCTCAGTAGGAAGGCTTCTGTTTTCTTTTTCTTTGAGACAGGGTCCTGTGCTGTCACCCAAGCTACAGTGCAGTGGCACAATCTCGGCTCACTGCAGTCTTGAACTCCCGGGCTCAAGCCATCCTGCCTTAGCCTCCTAATTAGCTGGGACAACAGGCACACGCCACCATGCCCAGCTAAGTTTTTGTATTTTTTGTAGAGACAGCGTTCCACCATGTTGCCCAGGCTGGTCTCAAACTCCTGGGCTCATTCAGTCTTCCCACCTCGCCTTCCAAAATGCGTGCTGGGATTACAGGTGTGAGCCACTAGAAGGCTTCTATTTTATCACCTGGAGAATTTTATTTCAGAAGACCCCTGGCGGTCAGTGAGGGCGAGCTTTTAGGTTATCTTAACGAGTCGGTCCCCAGGTGTGAGTGCTGTCTTTTGAGTCTTGCTTTATTCCATTTCCAGGTCATCCCTTCCTCCCAACTTGGAGATCAGACGACTGGAAGACGGAGCCGAGGGGGTGTTTGCTGTCACTCAGCTCGTCAAGCGGACACAGTTCGGTCCCTTTGAATCCAGGAGGGTCGCCAAATGGGAAAAGGAGTCCGCGTTTCCCCTGAAGGTAAAAGCTGTTGCCAAGCAGGAGCTCAGGAACTGGGTGTTTTTCTGGCGTTCCTATGTGGGAATGGGGAGTGAGAACCTCTGAGTTTCTGTGATTTGTCAGTTCCTCGAAAATAGCTCTAAATGTTGTAGGTCTGCTTAATTTCCAAGGAAACGTTTCTTTTTACATTGCAAGAGCATCAATGTTAAGTTGGTATTTTGTAATTTTTCAGTTTTTCAGAACATTAAAGAGCGTATTTAAAACACATACGCAGGAGAAACCCCAAATGCTGACTCCGGCTGTCTTACGACCTCCGTTGCTGTCGCAGGCTTTTCAAGGCAGTGTCTTGCAGGGGTCCATCACGCCGGTTATTTTCACACCTGTGCAGAGCGTATGGTCGTTTGCAAAGCTCTTTCAAAGGGAAGGTGTTTGTTTAGGCAGTGAGGAGACATTGGCCAACAGTACGAAGTTTGGTAGCTCTAAAAAGCGTATCAGTCTGAGAGAAGACAGTGGTTCTCTACTTTGACGTGAACTCGAGAAAACTAAAATGTATGTATATCGCAAGGCAGGCTTTAGAATACGTAAAAAATGAGCCCTCTGGAAGGCCTATGAGGCCAGGCGACGTGGGTTTTTGACTGTTCCCATGTCTGCCCTCAGGGGTACGATAGTACCCCAAGCCAGCCAGGCTTCAGAAATATCTGTGAAATAAACAAATGAGGAATGGGTTGTTAGTTAGCAAACTTTTCTTAGAGACCCTTGAAAGGGATCCTCTTGTTTTAGGACAGGCAGGTGAAGTGAACAAGCTTGGGTTTTTGGAAGCCCTTTGAAAACCTGGGCTTATAAGGCAGGTTGCAGCAAAAAGGGGAAAAAAGGAAAGTCCCTTGAGTTGTTTACAAAAAGAGAAGGAAGGAAGGAAGGGAGGGGAGGGAGGGAGGGAAGGAAGGAAGGAAGGAAGGAAGGAAGGAAGGAAGGGAGGAAGGAAGGAGCTGTTTTAAGTTGAAGAAATATGTAACAATACCCGATACAGCCTCTGAAAGGCCGTTGGCTACCTGCCTGTCCTTTGCAGCACCCATCCAGTGAATGTATACAGTTGGTGTGGGTGCACAGTTGGGGGTGAGGCCCCTTTAAAGAAGCCTTTTGTGCCCATTTTGGTGGTGGTTCAGCTACGCGATTTTGCAGGTCATCTCCTGGTAGCGGGTTGTTCTCAGTGCACGCACCAGCGTTCAGCTGGACTGTGCCCACCAGAGGGACGGTGCCACCAGCTGGGAGCACGCTTTCCTCAGCAACTGGTGGTCATTCGGTACCTGATGGTCCCCCACCCCCGCCTCTCACTTCCAAGGGCTCCGTCCTTAGAGAGGCCTCTCTAGGAAAAGCTTAGGAGAGGGGAGAGCTGTCTTCCTGCAGGGAGGAAGAGATCATGGCATCAGAAAATAAGGAACAAAACCCTCCTCTAGTCGTGTGGTTGATTTGAACTTCAAAATATGTAAGTTTTTCTCCCTGCTTCCTGCCTGCATTTAATCCATAAAGCAATAGTGCTGTTTGATAGATGGGGAAGTAGCTCATAAAGCCGGAGGAACCCAGCATCCTGTGGTGGAGCTGGGAGTAGAACTGTGTCCCTGTTCCCACCGGGCCATCTGGAGAGCCTAGGTGTCCCTATGGAACGTGGACTAGGAGTGGAGCCCAGATAGCCCAAAGCCGGCCTGGAGTAGGGCTAGAACTTCAGTATCCCCAGGCCCACTAGAACCTGATTTGAACTTGAGTTCTGCACCTGGGCCGTGAGTAACACTCAGGTATCCAGATGATACATAGGCTGGTGTGTGATGTGTGATGACACATAGGCTTTGTCTGCTGTTTCCTTTTACCTGTGACTCACTTGACCCATCCAAGCCACATAGTCTACCTGTGACCCTCCTCACCATTGTAAACACCTCAGCATCCCATCCAGGAGCCCATATGGCCTCTGAGGTGGCACTGTCTAGATGGGTTCCTCAGCGCCCGCCCCCAGCATGCTGACACACAGATGGGTAATCAGCCATTTTCCCGGCTTCTCCGCGGGCCGACTCACCCTCAGGTGTTCCAGAAGGACGGGCACCCTGTGTGCTTCGACACCTCCAATGAGGATGACTGCAACTGGATGATGCTGGTGCGGCCGGCGGCGGAGGCTGAGCACCAGAACCTGACGGCCTACCAGCACGGCAGCGACGTGTACTTCACCACCTCCAGAGACATCCCCCCGGGCACCGAGCTGCGCGTGTGGTACGCGGCCTTCTATGCCAAGAAGATGGACAAGCCCATGCTGAAGCAGGCCGGCTCCGGCGCCCACGGTACGTGGCGGCCCCCGATCTGGAGTCCACCTTCCCTCAGGCCTCGCCGGAGGGGTTATGGCTCCTGGCTCTGCGCTGACCCCACACTGATGAGATGGGTTGTGCTGGGCCAGCTGCTGGGATGCGGAGAGCGGAGGGGTGGAGAGTCGGGTCTGTCTTTCTGCTTGTCAAACATCCTTGGTCCGTTTGGGCACGTGGATGTAGCACAAGCTAACACAGTGAGGCGGTGTTCAGCAACAGAGATACGTTCTCAGAAATGTGTCCTGGGGCGATGGCATTGTCTTTGGCGCGTTGTAGAGCGCACTGTCACGCACCTTGATGGCATGGCGTGCTAGACACCCAGGCTGTGCCGTGTAGCCTGTTGTCCTAGCTACCACCTGTCCAGCATGTGACTGTACTGCATGCTGTGGGCAACTGTGATGCATGGTAAGTATTTGTTTATGTAAACATAGACAAGGTAATAGAGGAAAAATACTGTGTTAGAATCTCATGGGACCACTGTCATTCACTGAAACCTCGTTACGCGGTGCATGACTGCTTAGCTCTGCCCTTGGGGCTACGTCCAGTGACTCATCCTCCTAATCCTATGAGGCCCTGTCTTTAGGCAGAGAAAATAGCACAGAGAGGTTAAGGAACTGACCCCAGGTCACAGTGGAGTAGATGAAGAAATCAGGATTGGTCCCTGGCACCCGGCTCCAGTGCTGCTGTTCACCGTGCCATGGCCGCCTTCCAGAGTTGGGGAGTGTGTGTGTGTGTGTGTGTGTGTACGCGCGTGTGCAGGTGCGTACCTGTGTGTGTGTCTGCATGTTCAAAGAAAGCCCTAGTGAAGGTTATGTGTGTGATCTGCCCATATCTAGCATTCCTGCTGGAAAAGCAGATCACAGTGCCTGTCCTGCTAAGCCGGGGTCGGGGCATCACTTTGCCCATCAAGCAGGGCTGTTGAACTTTAAATCTTTCTCATCCATGTTGCGGGTGTTTTGACATAGATCCTCCTCGTGAAAGCTGAAGAAACTATGAAATTCCTTTTGACCTGCAAAACAGCAATTTCGTACGGCTGAAGCTGACGCTACGCATGGGAGCCAATGTTATTTATCGTTGGCATGAAGATTTTGTGCTCAAGGGGGAGAAGTAGATATTGACTCGCTGAGCACCCCCCAAACCAAACGACCTGATTCTCATATGGGCATTGTTTCCTTGTTTTATAAATGCAGTGTAATCCAAAATATTAGTAGCTCGGTAGCGTAAGATTCTTAACATATTTGGAAGGTTCTGGTCTGTCCTGTTTGTCAGTATGATTGAGGCTTTGTAAAATGGCCCTGGTTATCCCTAATCCCAGGTCTGCGACAGGCTGTGTGGGAGTGTCCCAGCGCCGTGCTGCCCTCGTAAAACACCCGCAACCCAGTGGCTTCACGTCAGAAATGTGCCTCTCACAGTGCTGGAGGCCAGACGTCCATGGTCATGGTGTCAGCAGGGCTGGTTCCTTCTGGGCACCCTGAGGGAGGATCTGTCCTGGGACTCTCCCCAACCTCTGGTGGTGGCCGGCACAGCGGCCTGTTGCGTCTCTTGGCTTGTGGCTGTGTCACTCCAGTCTCTGCCTGTCTTCTCCCCCATGCCTCTGTGTCCTCCCTTCATAAGGCCACCCGTCTTTGGATTCAGGCCTCCCCAGTCCATCACATCCTCACCGTAACTTGATGGCATCTGCACAGATCCTCTCCCGAAGGTGGCAGGTGGATGTGAATTTTGGGGAGCCACTATTGAACGCACTGTGGGCCATGTGAGGGCTGGGTGGAGAGGGGCCGCTGGGGATGCTGCCGGGGAGTGTCGGCAAGGAGCCAGGTGGGGCGGCTCCTTCTAGGGCCTGCAGTGGTGGCAGCGTCCTCTTCGGCCAGGTTGGTAAAGTGAGCTGAGTGTACTGGGGGCTTTGCACCCTTCACAGAGAAAGACCGTGGCTTTGTGTGGAGTTCTTTAAGAATGAAAAGGACAAAAGAACTTGGAGAAACCCACTGCTCTTTACCCAGCTGCTCCTAGCCCTAACCTTGTGGCTTTGCAAAACCAGGTACCTGGCCTGGCCTGGCCCCGCATGAGAGAGGCCCCCTGGTGGTGCCCGCTGGGTCAGGGGCCATTTCCAAGTCCTGCGAGGTGGGGCTCTCTGAGCAGACCCAAGTGACTGTGATCTTCGGGGCCTGGGCTGCTTGTGTCTGGAATTCCTGAAGGCCTAGGCAGCTGGCAGCATGTGTGCCCATGGCCAGCCCAGACTGCAGCCATGCTGGGGTTTGGGTTCTGAGATGCTGTCCTTGGCCATTTACCCCGTTGTCAGCTTATATCCTGGGGGATGCCCTCACCACTCTCAAGGCTAAGGTCAAAGCAAAAGTTGCCACCCCTTGTTGGAGCTACGGGTGTTTTGTATTCATTTTACCTGCTGGAGACCCTTCAACTTGGAGCTGAGTTTGAAACCGTAGATTTAAATGGAGTCAGCCTGGGACTGTGGTGTTCAACAGAGTCGCCTCCTGATTCCAGAGTTCCTGGGGTAATTCTGATTCCTCCCTAAAACCTCTCAGAACGAAAGGACACTTGTCATAACTCGACCAGGACAGTCTGTGTAAATGGGAGCATGTGGTCACTTCAGCATAGCTTAAACCTCAACAGGGTTTATACTTGGGGAAATAAATAAACAACTCAGTTACTCTTAGATTTCAGAAATGCTTTTTAGAATGGTCGCTTGTGTTTGGGGACAAATGGCAAGCAGTTATTTCTGGAGAGGTAGTGAACGTCACGATTCCTGTCCACTCACTGGTCGGTTGGGTTCCTCCTTCCCTTCCCTTCCCGAGAGAGCCTCCTGTTGAGCTCTGGCTTGGCCCTCGAAGTGCCGCCGGCTGCCCTGATGGGCTTTCCTTGGGGTCCTCCTGCTGATTGTTTAAACAGCAACCCAGCAGCCGCGTCAGCGCCCCCCCCTACACACACACTGCCTCTCATCCTCTGCTACCTACCTGGCTCCTTGCCCTGGGCCCCTCCTCCCTGAGTCCCCAGACGTCCCTGTCCAGGCACAGTGGTGCTTCTAGAGCCCTGCCTGCCCAGTGCACCCAGGGTCCACCAGTGCCTGAGTGTGTGTGGAGCACCTCACCCAGCTGAAGCTGTGCACGGGAGCCCAACGCTGCCCGCTTCTCAGAAATGAGTATCTCAGTAGATAACAAGACCTTCGAAGAAAGGCTAGAAATATCTAGAAAGCTGGCCACTTGCCCAGTTCTCACTGTTTAGACTGGACACGTGAAGGCCTGGAGTTCTAGGGTAACTGTGTAATTCCTCTCCTGCTCAGTGACGTGGCCTCTGGTGTGGACGCTCCCAGAGAGAACGCTCCTACGTGGTGGGAGGAAAGGAGGCCTTTGGTGGCATTGTTGCACCTCTGGCCCAGTGGGTGTAGGCAGAGTGATGTGAGTGGCCTCCGGGGTCATTGGTGTGCTCCTAGAACCGTACTGGCGGCCGACGAACCCAGGAACCGTCTTCCTGTAAATCACTTATTGTGGTGGCCGAGTCTGTCTTGGTGAGCGTGAGAGCTCCTAAGACTCATTGACTTAATTCTGTCTCTTCATTCGCTCCAAACGTGCATCTTTGTATAGAAATCAGTCGGTTTTGCAGATCAGCAGAGCTGTCTTCTAAATACAGAGAAAAGTTCGGTTTTGTACTAAAGGAGCAGTAACACATCCCTTTAAAAGTTACTTATTTTATTCTGGTAGTGGATTTACTTTTCTAGTTCCTTTTCTTTTTTTGTTGTTTTTTGAGATAGGGTCTGGCACTCTCGCCCAGGCTAGAGTGCAGTGGCATGATCATGGCTCACTGCAGCCGCCCTCCTGGGCTCAAGTGATCTTCCCATGTCAGCCTCCCTAGTATCTGGGACCACAGGGATGTGCCACCACACCCAGCTAATTTTTTTAATTTTTATTTTTAGTAGAGATGGGTCTCACTGTATTGCTTAGGCTGGTCTTGAACTCCTGGATTCAGGCAATCCTCCCACCTTCCAAAGTGCTGGGATCCCAGGCGTGAACCACTGTGCCTGGCCTTATCTTTTTTTGAGCTCACATTAAGATTGATTTTCTTTCTTTACAAGAACCTGAACCTGCTGACTGATGGAGGGGACAGCCCAAGAAGCATCCTGGATCTTCCTGGGAGAGAGCATGGGGCCCAGGAGGAGAGTGTGGTGGGGCACCCTGCCAGTAGGGCGTTGTTATGAGACATCCCATCCCCACCAGCTTCTACTCCCTTTTACACTTGCTCTGAGAAGCTGCTGCTTGAAGAATCCCACAAGATCGTGGACAAATGGAAATCAGAGCCAGAGTCCCATTTCTCACTCACCTTCTGAAACACACCTGGGTTTCAAAGAGAGAAAATTTTCAAAATCACCTTTCTGATGAAAAAAGTAAAATACAAACACATTTTATAACATTGGGGAAACTGTTCAGTCGCATATAGCATCACTGTTCTAACTCAACTGTTGTTGCCATATGATTCACATTTTCTAGTATTTTTTATTTTAATTTTTATTTTTTTGAGGCAGTCTTGCTCTGTCACCCAGGCTGGAATGTAGTCGCCCAATCTCAGCTCTCTGCAGCCTCCACCTCCCAGTTCAAGCAATTCTCTTGCCTCAGCCTCCCCAGTAGCTGGGATTACAGGCATGTACCATCACACCCAGCTAATTTTTCTATTTTTGGTAGAGATGGGGTTTCGTCATGTTGGCCAGGCTGGTGTTGAACTCCTGACCTGAAGTGATCCACCTGCCTCAGCCTCCCAAAGTGCAGGGATTACAGGCATGAGCCACCTCACTGGCCCCTGTATTTTAAAAACCAGCACTGATGACATATAGTTTACATACAGTAAGACTCAACGATTTTAAGTGTACAGTTCAGAGCTTTTTTTTGAGACAGAGTCTGGGTCTGTTGCCCAGGCTGGAGTGCAGTGGTGTGATCTCGGCTCACTGCAACCTCTGCCTCCTGAGTTCAAGCAATTCTCATGCGTCAGCCTCGCAAGAAGCTGAAATTACAGGCGCATGCCACCACGCGTAGCTAATTTGTGCATTTTTTAGTAGAGATGGGGTTTTGCTATGTTGCCCAGCCTGGTCTTGAGCTCCTGGCTTCAAGTAATCCACCCGCCTGGGCCTCCCAAAGTGCTGGGCTTACAGGCGTGAGCCACTGTCCCTGACAGTTTAGAGACTTTTGAGTATCTACAGTTGACTGAACTCCACCACAGTTGACTTACAGACCTCGACTTCATCCCAGGAAGTTCTCTGGTGCTGCCCTGTAGTCAGCCCCGCCCACTGGAATGCCAGACTATTTGCTGTGCTGTAGCTTTGCTGTTCCTTTTTTTAAAAAAAATTCTGCATTTTTGCATTGCAGAGCTCTAGCTGCACCTCCCATCTTAGTGCTTACTTTTCTTTGGGTGCACAGTCTGGCTCACCACATCTTAAGCCTTTTCCCTATTGGTACTATCTCTGGCATCACTTTAAAGCTGTATGGTGTTAGATTTTGTTGAGACACTTCTCTTTTGTTGGATATTTAAATGATTGGCAGTCAAGAATTGCCTTCTATTAACTAATATTTTTTCTTAAGAATTCTTATCTTTTACAATTAATATTCAGAAAATCTCGAGTACTTCTCTTGATGAGCGAATAGTCATCATGACAAGTTTTTCTAGTCCCCTCTACTTAGCAGCTGAGCACCAAGTTGAGGAGAACCTGCGCTTGTGGGGCTGTGGAGGCTTATTGCCGGAGACAAGGGCCCACGTGGATTAGAAGAAATTCGCCTTGTTCAGAAGTGGTGGCTTCCAGCTCACCTGGGCTCCTGTCCTCTTTTTCTGAAACTCATATGTGAGTGTCTTTCTCTCTTTGGAACCTGTGTATGTTTGGGAAGGTGAGTGAGAAATGGGAATTTGGTTCTGATTTCCATTTGTCCTTGATATTTTGGGATTCTTCAAGCAGTGGATTCTCGGAGAGCAAGCGTAAAAGGGAACAGAAGCTGGTGGGGACGGGATGTCCCGGAAAAATGCCCTGCTGGCAGGGTTCCCCACCCCCCACACACACGCTCTTTCTGGTCTTTCTTTATTTTTAGTATGACAAAAAATTTCCTGTTGCATTTATATACCTCTTTCTTCTTGTTATCTTATGAAAACTCAGAACATGCATGCAAACGGTGATAGCAGTAATCTCTATCTTTTCCTTTTATTCATTGCATCTTTAGTGCTGGTTTTGGATATGAAAATATACGTGTTTTTTTCTAGTGCTGAATGCGTGTGCAGTTGTAGTTCTGGATTTTTTTTTTTTAAGACCCAGGAGTTTGTCTTTGGGAGTGGCCCCTAGACTTTGCTGTAGGTGATGAACTTCAATCCAGGCTGTATCGTGATTGGAGTCAAAGTGATGGGCAGGGGTCCTGCCCTGGGCTGGCCCATAGAGCTGCCAGATGAATTGTAGAGAAACTGGCCTGGGCCAGATCGTGGCACTCTCACGTAAAATGCCTCCCAGTTTTAGGTTGCACAAGAGCATCAGTGACTTTTTTGTTAAAAGGTGCCTGTAGTTCTCTTTATAGCCGGGTTTACACCACATGTCATGTACCCTCAGCCTAGCTCTCTCTCCCCAGATTCCTGTGTGGTGGGGGCTGAGGGATAGAGGTGCTTCCTGGGATAGCAGCCCCCTGTCTCAGGTGTCTGTGTAAAATTAAGTTCAAATTTAGTAAAATTAAACACTTACTTCCTGGGACATGAGCCATATCTGGTTACTGGCTGCCTTGCTGGATACCAGCTAGGGAGAACGTCAGTCATCCACCGAAAGTCTGCAGGAAAGCGCTGGGCGGGAGCAGCAGCCCAGCCACACACGGGGGCGCCACTGGCTGGCTGTTTTGGGTTCCACTGTCTCTTCTTCTATGAGCCAGTGAGAGCTGGAGGAATTACGCTTGGTTCTTTAGGATGCATTTTTCTCATGAAGTCATGTAAGGGACAAACCTGGTCCCTCTGGACTGGCTTCTTGGAGGAGTTCTCAGCTCTGTGACTGGTGACCCTGCAGCAGGCATGTCTCTGTGCTCAGTTGCCTCATCTGTGAAAAGGGGACAGTCACATGGCCGAATCAGCCATGTGTGTAAAGCTCTGAAAATGGTGTCTGTCATGTGGAGTGACCACAGGCCCATCAGCTGCTGTCATCACTGTCATCACCGCCTCTCAGCACACACCCCTTCTCCGCTGGGCCGGGATTCGTGGAGACATGAGCTGCATGGGGGTCACCTTCTTCTCCTCTCATGTCTTTTGAAGCTGCAGGCACCCCAGAAAACAGCGCCCCCGTGGAGTCGGAGCCCAGCCAGTGGGCATGTAAAGTGTGTTCCGCCACCTTCCTGGAGCTGCAGCTCCTCAATGGTAAGGAGGATGTGTGGGGAGCCCCTGTTGTAAAACTCCTGTGTCGGGCTCCCTCTGACTTATGCTGTCACCTGCCTGCGGCTGTCGGGATGTCCCCAGCTTTGTCCTGTCTGCCCCACTGCCCCACAATGTAGTCGCCAGAACCAAGGCTTTCTCAGGGTTTAAAGCTTCTGGGCAGTCCCGCTTCCCACCCCCAACCCCCGCAGACCTCACTCCTCACTCCTCCTGGTTGTGGAAGTTGCATTTCAGCTGGGCGCCTTGACTCTGGCGCGCTGGCAGGGGCCAGGAGCCAGCCATGGCATCTGTTGTGCCGTCTTGCCTATGTTGTCTCCACTTGACAGCCCCTTCCACTGTTTCCTTATCTGCCAGACATTTTTTTCTGTTTTTGAGACAAGGTCTGGCTCTGTTGTCCAGGCTGGAGTGCAGCGGCATGATCATGGCTCACTGCAGCCTTGACCTGCCAGGCTCAAGCGATCCTCCCCACCTCAGCCTCCTGAGTAGCTGGGACCACAGACATGTGCCACCACGCCCCGCGAATTTTTGTATATTTTTTGAAGAGACAGGGTTTCACCCAGGCTGGCTCAGACTCCTGGGCTCAAGCAGTCCGTCTGCCTCGGCCTCCAAAAGTACTGGGTTTACAGGCGTGAGCCACTGCGCCCGGCCTGCAAAACATTTTTATCTACTCAGGTTGATAGACCAATTTAAGGTGGCCGGGAAAGAATTGAACACATTTCCAGCTTCTGCAGTGCTCTGGGAACTTTGTTTCTCTTAGGGAGCTGCTTTTTTCTACAAGCCTCTTACGAGGTTAATGTGTAGTGAAGAAAGACTCCTGTAAAATAAACCATGGGGGAGTCGCATGGAAACAGTTTGTGGCGTTTGTCACATGTGGAACATGCTCAGAGGCCCCAGGCCTGGCAGGTTTCCAGGCAGTGCAGTTGTGAGGAGTGACTGGGACAGCTGTGCTGTGCTGACACCAGCAGGCTTTAGCTACCTGGTCACACGTTCCTGAGACATCCTACTCATCTTGGCTTTAATGAATTTACGCATGTGTCATTTTGCCCTCTGCTTGGTGAGAAGCATTTTGTGTTTGTCACCAAGACATAAATAGCAGAGCAGGCGGTTGGGTTTTCTAGAAGTGCCACGTTTGTGCAGAGCACACCCCAGACCTCATGGAGACCCATGGTAGGTGCTTCACAGCGGGAGGGTGCTGCCTGCACTGGGCGGTCCCCTCCACAAAGCCACACAGATGTTGCTGCTCATTTATTTTTCTTCCTGATAACTAGTTTTGAGTGAAGAACAAAGAAATTCCTTCATATTTTCAGTCAAATTCTACTTGTATGTCATCAACTACGTAAGATGTGGTACTCGGGCTCCCCTTACATTCAGGCTGGTGGTGACTAAGACCCCTCATTGCCAGGTCCTCCAGGCACTGCCTTGTATCAACACCATGCAATACAACCGTGACTGCATCTCAGGGATGAGTAAACAGAGGCAGGAGACCCTGCCCACAGCACGGCTGCCTCGAGGGCTGGAGTCAGGGACTCGGGCAGCCCAGCCTCTGCCACCCAGATTACCAGAGGGGTTCCGAGCATGCCTTCCAGGTGACAGCGCTGCCTTCTGTGGCAGCCTCTCGCTGGGGGGCTTCTCAGGAAAATCCATGGCTCAGGAGCCCAGGAAGGAGGAGACTGAGGAGCAGCCCCAAAGGCAGCGGGCGTGTAAGTGGGGAGGGGCTGTGTGTCCCTGTGAGGGGGAAGGGGCTGTGTGACCTCCCTGAGATAGGAGGGGTTGTGTGACCTCCCTGAGAAAGGAGGGGCTGTGTTTCTGTTTTTCAGGCTGAGGGGTTGTGTGTTCCTCTTGAGATGGATTGTGCTGAGCCAGTTTGGGAAAGGAGTGTTTTGGGAAAGGTGGGGCTCAGAAGTTAGCAAAACATCACAAGGATGTTTCACAGTGCTGGATGGCCAGAAAAGATGGCACAGAAAAGATGGGACACGTCCACTGCGTGTAGGATACAAGAGAGGATCCTTTGCGGGAAAGGAGCAGAGGGAATGCCCAGGTTGCTGGTGAAGGAGATTGTAGGACAAGAGATGTTCCCTAGTTCAAGGATAGATACCTGGTCCAGATTGGAGCAGGGGCAAGGGCTCCAGGAAGAATGGCTCAAAAAGGAAAAGAAAAGAAGGAAATAGAGCATTAACTGATATGTTTGTAGAGGAAAGAGTTATACTTCTGGCAGAGTTTAAGGATCAATTAGTAATATAAACAGAAAAAAATAAGCAAATGTTATTAATAAAAAGTAAGGCAATAATTAACTCCAGAGAAAATGAAGGTTATATATATATATATATACTTAAAAAAAAAAAAAAAGGGCCAGGCGCGGTGGCTCAAGCGTTTAATCCCAGCACTTTGGGAGGCTGAGACGGGCGGATCACGAGGTCAGGAGATCGAGACCATCCTGGCTAACATGGTGAAACCCCGTCTCTACTAAAAAATACAAAAAACTAGCCAGGCGCGGTGGCAGGTGCCTGTAGTCCCAGCTACTCGGGAGGCTGAGGCAGGAGAATGGCATGAACCCGGGAGGCGGAGCTTGCAGTGAGCTGAGATCTGGCCACTGCACTCCAGCCTGGGCAACAGAGTGAGACTCCGTCTCAAAAAAAAAAAAAGAATCGGTCCAGGCATGGTGGCTCACGCCTGTAATGGCAGCACTTTGGGAGGCCAAGGCAGGTTGTTCACCTGAAGTCAGGAGTTTGAGACCAGTCTGGACATCATGGTGAAACCCCATCTCTACTAAAAATACAAAAATTAGCCAGGCATGGTGATGTGTGCCTGTAGTCCCAGATACTTGGGAGGCTGAGACAGGAGAATGGCTTGAACGTGGGAAGCAAGGGTTGCAGTGAGCCGAGATTGCACCACTGCACTCCAGCCTGGGCGACAGAGTGAGACTCCGAATCAAAAATAAATAAATAAATAAATAAAGACCGGGCCCAGGGGCTCACAGCTGTAATCCCAGCACTTTGGTAGGCTGAGGCAGGCGGATCACGAGGTCAAGAGATCAAGACCATCCTGGCCAACATAGTGAAACCCCGTCTCTACTAAAAATACAAAAATTAGCTGGGCATGGTGGTGCCCGCCTGTAGTCCCAGCTACTCAGGAGGCTGAGGCAGGAGAATTGCTTGAACTCTGGAGGTGGAGGTTGTAGTGAGCCAAGATGGCACCACTGCACTCCAGCCTGGCGACAGAATGAGACTCCCTCTCAAAAACAAACAAACCAAAAAACGAATCATAAACATATATTGGTACAGTTGTGAATACATTTTTATGGTCATAATTATGAATACACTGATTATTGATTTACCCCAAAATAGTGATATAAATATGTTGGTGGGATTGTGGAGAAGATAAGTGTTTGGGAGGGAAAGTATAGTCTATAAGAAAGCTAAATCCTTGTCTTCCATATTAAATCATAGATGCTATCTAATACGGAAAAATGGAAAGGCAATAATAGGTGGGGACGAGTAGTTACAGAGGGCTGCTGTTTTCTGTTTTGCAGCTAGGACTGGTTATTTGTGCATTCTCTATTTTTTCTTGCCAGACTTATCCATATCATTAGTCTTTTCAAAGCACCCACTTTTGGCTTTGTTGATCCTTTTTGTTGTATATTTACTTTATTTCTGCTCTTATTTATTATTTCCTTTTTATACTTTTCATTCTGTGTCTTTCTAACAAGTTGGATGCTTAATTCATTAATTTCCAGCTATTTTATTGTCTTGTGTAAGCATTTTGGATGATTTTTTCCTAAGAACCATGTTAGCTGCATTCCACATTTTGATTATACAGTGCATCTAAATTTACATGCACTTAATAACATAGTCTAATAATAGGCAAAAATTGGCAGATCTACAAGGAGAAATAGAAAAATCTGCCTCCATGGCGGGAGCTTTTAATACATATATCTTAATTGATAAATTAGGCTAAAAATCACAGGGATATAGATTTGAAGCACACAGTTAACACAATTGATTTAATAAGTATATTTAAAATGCTTCATCTAACAAGTAGAGTATATACACATCTCTTTGATGTGTGGGCTCTCTTCCTCCCACAGTGTAATTCTAAATATTTTCGAATTTGCTCTGTTTTTCCTGTTGGAATTTATAATTGTCTAGAATGATGTTTGCTAATTTCCTTATGTATGGCTTTTTTTTTTTTAAACTTTAGTTCCCTTTGTTTTATATTTCTGACCCTCAATCTAAAATCACTCTTACTGCCTTTCAGAATTTCCTCTGGGGCAGGCCTGCTAGTGGCAATCTTTTCAGTCTATGTCTTAAAATGTCTTTCTTTAACCATCTTCATTGGAAATAGTTTTCGCTGGATATTGAATTTTTGATTTATTCTTATTCTCTTTCTGCACATTGAGGATGTTGTTATGCTACTTTCTTCCATTGTTGCGCTTGATACGTCTGCTGTCATTACAGTTGTTCCTTCATAAGTAATCGCTGCCTTGTACTTGTTTGCTTTTGAAACCTCCTCTGTCTTTGGAGTTCTGCAATTTATAACAGAGTCATCATTTATGTCTTTATTTTTATTTGTTTTCCCTGTTCGGATCTTGAATCTGAAGATTCATGTCTTTCATTCATTCTGGATAATCCCCTACCCTTATCTTGCCCATTGTTTAGCCCTCCTTCCCTATTCTCGCTTTGTCCTGTCGTACATGTTTTAGACCTTCTTGTTATATTACACTTCATGTCTTCTTAGCTCCTCATATTTTTCTAGCTCCTTGTTACTTGTCTACATTCTGGGTAATCTTTGCAGCTCTTCATTTTAGTTTATGAGTTCTCTTTTCAGTTGTGTCTTAATTTTCTGTTTAATCCATACATTGTGTTTTTATTTTGGGTCTCTATTTTATATAAGTTTTATTTGGTTATTTTTTATAACAGCTTGTTTATTTGCCTTTTTTATTTTTATTTTTTTTCACTTCTTTACTCATTTAAATGTCTTTTCCCCCAGTTTTCTCCTCCCAGCTTGTGTTACTATCTAGGAATTCCATTCTTCCTGAGTTTGTGTGTGTGTGTGTGTGTGTCTGCTGACACCCTGATGGCTCATTGCTTAATTTTTTAGGTTTCCTGGGGCTTCTCTTGCTTTTGTTGTTGTTTTGGTAAGCTCTTTAGCAAGGAATCTTCTTTTTCCCCCACCCCCACAGTGGTCCTTCCATACACTCTGGTCTGGATTGTGCAAGTAGTGTTACAGAGTGTTTTGATTTTGCTTCTGCTACGTCTCCCAGGGCTTTCACAGTTCTAGGGCACAATTCTTTTTTTTTTTTTTTTTAAAGACAGGGTCTTGCTCTGTCACCAGATTGGAGTGCAGTGGTGCGATCTCACTCACTGCAGCCTCTGCCTCCCGGGTTCAAGCAGTTCTCCTGCCTCAGCCTCCCCAGTGGCTGGGACTACAGATGCACACCACCACACCCAGCTAACTTTTTGTATTTTTATTAGAGATGGGTTTTCACCATGTTTACCAGGCTGGTCTTGAACTCCTGACCTCACATGATCCACCTGCCTCAGCCTCCGAAAGTGCTGGGATTACAGGCGTGAGCCACCTGGCCTGGACACGTTCATATTTTGATATCTCCTTCTCAGGTTTTTGCTTTGTAGACGTGTGTGTGTCTGCTTTTTTCACTAAACTGCCCTCATGGTTAAACCTACCATTGCTTTTACCACTTAATTTACTTTTAAAAATAGCAACTGTGTTGGATGCAGAGGAAATAAAACAGTAGAAATCAAGTTCACTTGCCTATACGAAGGTTGGCAAATGAGATTGAAAATAAACACACATGGGAACCAGAGGCCAGGGCAGGTGTGGGTGGTGGCAGGCTTCCTAATTGCATGGTGCCTTTGCATCTCTCGTTGCAGAACATCTCTTGGGCCACTTGGAACAAGCCAAAAGCCTTCCTCTAGGCAGCCAGAGTGAGGCGGCAGCTCCTGAGAAGGAGCAGGGCACACCCCGGGGGGAACTCCCTGCAGTGCCTGAGAACGAGAATGCTGCCCCCAAAGAACAGAAGAAAAAGCCTCGAAGGGGGAGAAAACCCAAAGCGTCCAAAGCTGAGCAGCCTCTAGTCATCGTGGAAGACAAGGAACCCGCAGGTGACGAGTGGGTTCCTGCGATGAGTACCTGCGTGGGGTGCAGCCCTCCTGGCACCTGAGGGCTGGCGGGACAGGGGGCAGAGGGCAGGGCAGGAAAACTCAGTGTAGAAAGGCCTCGTGGAAGGTAGACTCTAAGCCCTTCTGGTTTTCTCTCAATCAGCTCTAGTAAAGTACAATTTCCATGTAATACATTTCACACTAAAAAGGATACAGGTTGTGGATTTTGACAAATGGAAAGAACTGTGAAACCGGCACCCCCATCAGGGTAGAGGACATTTCCGTCTCGTTAGCCGCTTTCCTGACTGTCCTCTTCACCAGTTCATTCCACCCATCCTGGAATTTCTCATGAATGGACTCTGTCTGCCTCTTTCAGGCAGCGTACAGGCTGGAGATTCGCCCACATGGTTTATCTGTGACTCCTTCTTGATCGCTGAACAGTGCTTGGTCCGTCACCCTTGGGTGGGCACTGAGTCACTCCCAGGCCCTGGCTGGGGCTCATCCTTTGATTGTGCGGCATCCTCAGTTGGGTTTGAAGAGGCATTTGACCCTCTTCCAGGGTGTGCGGTCCCTGCAAGGCTCTTGTCCCTGTGGTCCTCAGACAGCCCCCATCCAAGCCACCTGCAGCACACGCCTGGTGGGCCTCACAGTGAGGACGAGATCTGATGCTCAGCCACTGGCCCCTTCACCTTTGTTACTGACAGCGGGCTGTTTTTCTTTTTACTGTCTGGGATACACCAGGATTTCTTTTGTGAGAGTGAAAAGGAGTCCTTATTGTTTTGATGAATTAGAATTGGGAAGAGCAGCCATCGTGAAATATTCTGAGCCTCCCCTTTTCCACTCTCGGTCTGCAGCTTCTTGGCTTTGCACTGCTGGGCGCTGATTTAGGAGCACCCGAAAGCCTGCTGGCCAGTTTCCCCACGTCTCTGTGAATAGGTATAGAAGATGGGGGGGCGGGGGAAAGTGGGTCAGGTAGATATTTCACCAATTCTTACTTGCGTTGGGAAGACATTTAGTAGGCGAAGTGTTAGAAACCAGTGGTTGAATTTTTTTTGTGTAATCTTCTCCTATTTCATTTGTCTCCGGTTTCTGGCCAGGGTCTCTAGTATTGGCGATGATGTGATCTTTGACTTTTGTACAAAATGGTTAGCTAAAATGGTTATACTAATGTTGGCACATTTAATTAGAAGCATTAACATTCCTAAATCTCTGTCAGAAAATAAGTTTGAAGTTTCTGCTATATATCCAAAATATTTTTGGTTGGTATGAAGAGGGATTGAAGTAGTGTTACGATGTTGTGGTTTTTAAAAAGAATAACAAATTATAACTTCAGTTTGGGCTAAGAAAAACATTTTGCTTTTCTGTGTATACTAGTAAATGTGTGGATCCCAAAATATTGCCAGTTTTTTTTTCTTTTTTCCCCTGTGTAAACCTCAACACTTGTGCCTACCGCTGTGGCCTGGCTGTGGTCCCCACGGGGTGGTGTGTCACCATGGTTTGGCTGTGTTTGTCCCCTGCTCTTGTGGTGACTTGGCTTGTCACATCCCCTTCGTACAGAGCAAGTGGCAGAGATCATTACCGAGGTCCCTCCGGATGAGCCTGTGAGTGCAACACCGGATGAGCGGATCATGGAGCTGGTTCTGGGGAAGCTGGCCACCACCACCACTGACTCCAGCTCGGTTCCAAAGTAAGTCCTGCCTGGCACCTGGGGCCGTCCTGTGGACAGACAGTGCTGGCAGCAGCCAAGCCATTCTGGAGGGAAGGCACCTTCCCAGCAGGAAGGCCCCAGGAGAGGAGGTGGAAACGGACCTGCTGAGGAAGCAGCAGGAATGTTCTGGAGCTCAGGAGTTTAATGGTGCATCCACTGTGAAAGAAACGTTTTATTGTGGTTAAATATGCATGGCATAAATTTAACCATTTTAACCATGTTTCAGTGCACAACTCAGTGGCATTCGGGATAGTCACACTATTGGGCAGCCATCTCCCCCAGCCATCTGTGGCACTTTCCCATCTCCCCGAGCTGAAACACTGTCCCCATTGAGCACCCGCCCCAGCCCCTCCCCCAGCCCCGACACCCACCATTCTGCTTTCTGTCTCTGTGGATTTGATGACTCTAGAGATGTCATAGCAGTGGAATCAGACAGAATTTGTCCTTACGTGACTGGCTTATTCCACCCTGGCTCATCCATGTGTAGCCTGTGTCAGAATTTCCTTCCTTTTCAACACTGAGTAATACTCCATGGTGCATATGCCCCGTCTTTTGTGCGTCCATTGATGGACAGCTGGGTTGCCTCCAGCTTTCGCAATGCTGCTGTGATAAAACACCTTGCTATTTGAATTTCAGTGAATTTAACAGATTGCCCTGTGTTTTAGTTATGATTCTTGGGTTATTTTTACCCTGGAGTTGAATAAGTTGGTGGTCATTTTTTGGGGCCCTTTTTGGATCACCTCTTATACTTGGCAAAATAATGTCAGAAATGATGTTACCTGTTTATTTATTTATAGTTTATCTTATTGCCCAGAAGAGTTCAGGTGGCTTACCATCAAAAATACATTTAATAGGGAAAAGAAGTTTTAAAAATCAGGTACAGATAATATGTAAAACAGAGGAGAGTTAAGACAGAGTACCAAGAGCAGAACACAGATGTGGTTATTTTAATTGAGGCACAAATTGACCTCCAGGCTTTCTGGTGGCCAGAGTTAGAACACAGTCAGGTGTGTGGCGGTTACAGCTAAAGCTGCCTAATGTCATTATATATTCAAGGTGTCCCTTTCAGGTGCCCTGGAAGCTGGGAGTGACGCCTGGGCGCATTCCCTCCTTTCTCACGTACAGGCTCAGGATTAGCTGGGAAGTTTTGGAAGGAGGCCATTTCAACGCTGCTTGTAACGCGGAACTTTTTTCCCACCTGTCTTTTCCCAACTTATTGACGTCCCCGGGCAGGTTCACCCATCATCAGAATAACACCATCACACTCAAGAGGAGCTTAATTCTCTCGAGCAGACACGGCATCCGGCGCAAGCTCATCAAACAGCTGGGGGAGCACAAGCGGGTTTACCAGTGCAACATCTGCAGCAAGATCTTCCAGAACAGCAGCAACCTGAGCAGGCACGTGCGCTCGCATGGTGAGTCTGCACGGCCCTGCCAGGGGCCGGCGCCGGGGGCCGGGGCCGGGGGTGGGAGGACAGCATGGAGTCTCCTCTCCTTGGGTCGTCTCCCACGAGCTGCGCTAGTGAGAGGCTGCGGTTGGTGGGCGATCATCTCTGCAGCGCCTTCGCATGGAGGGAGTAAGGCGGCTCCGGGGGCGTTTCCCCAGTGGCCATGCTTCTCTCAGTAAATGCTCTAAGTAGTGAGCGAACTCTCGGTTGGTTGGTTCCTCAGGTGACAAGCTGTTTAAGTGCGAAGAGTGTGCAAAATTGTTCAGCCGCAAAGAGAGCCTAAAGCAGCACGTTTCTTACAAGCATAGCAGGAACGAGGTGGGTGGAAATAAGCCCAGGGTTCTCTTCCCAGTTGTGGGGATGAGGCAGACAATGGACCAAATCACCATGTTGCAATGAGAAGAAAGAATCCCAGGAGGGAGGAGAGTGGGCAGGGGTTGTGGGGGAGGGAGGAGAGTGGGGGAGGGAGGAGATGGGGGAGGGCTGTGGGTTCCCAGGTGTCCCTGAAAAAAGAGAGAGTCCCAGGAGGGAGGAGAGTGGGCCAGGGCTGTGAGGGAGGGAGGAGAGCGGCCGAGGGCTCTGGGTGCCCAGGCGTCCCTGAGAAGAGAGTCCCAGGAGGGATGAGAGCAGGTGAGGGCTGTGGGTGTCCAGGCATCCCTGGGCCACCTGCCAGCCCCTGGTCCCGGCCAGATGCCCACCAGCGCAGCAGAAAGACTCAGGAGAATGGAAGTGTTAGGCGCTGGGAGTGGGGGTCCCTGAGTGTGGGGTTCCCTTTCTAGGCAGGTGAACAGCAAGAGCATGCATCCCTTGTGTTCCTAAACAGAGCGGGAGGGTGGTGGAGGTCGGAGTCGCCCGGGCAGCGCGTCGGGGGCTCGGCCTCTGTGGACTCTGCGCCGGGCCGTCTCACTCACGCGTATCGCTCTGACCAGGTGGACGGCGAGTACAGGTACCGGTGCGGCACTTGTGAGAAGACCTTCCGCATCGAGAGCGCGCTGGAGTTCCACAACTGCAGGACAGGTGAGGGCGCGGTCAGGTCTCCCCTCGGCCCCTGTGCAGTGCGGATTCTCAGACACGCTGCAGAGGCCGGGGAACTTTAGGCCGAAGTAAAGATTGTTCTCATGAATAGACAGCCTCACTTTTACCATTTCCCTCTGTCCATTTTGCTGCAAGGCAGTTGTTATCCTAAAGATACACAGATGGAAACTTTCCAGTTAAAAGGGATTAATTTTCTTCCTGCATTTGTCAGCCGAGCTGCGTATGGCCCCACATTGGAGAGCATTGTGAAGCGGGGGGCCGTTCTGGCTGAAAACAGGGAGCAGCAGTGTCCGATGTTTTCTAGGGCCGTCTGAGGAAGAAAGGAAAAGGTCAGGATAATGGCTGGAGGAGTGAGCGCTGGCTCGCTTGCTTGTAAAGGTTGTTCCTAACCGCGAGCCTTCCTCCATCCACGTCTCCTGCGTCGTCCAGGGTGGAACGGGGTTGCCCCTGCACACATCGTTTTTGTTCTGAGCCTGCTTGTGTGCACCAGTCTCCAAAAATAAAGCATTTTCCTTGTGTGAGGCCTGAAGCCGGGTGTGCCTGGACCAGCCTGTAGTGGAGAGGTGGCCTCTGTGGGCCTGGGGGGCGTCTGAGGCCCCTGTCTCTCTGACCGAATTTGCTGCTAGCAAGTAAGCAGACCAAAGAAAAGCAGACACCACAAGGAGGCCAAGGCCGGCTGCGCTTCTCCATGTGGCCCGAGGATGCCCCTGTATTCTTCAGTGATGATGACGTGCAGCCTCTGGGATGTGGGAGTCACGCGTTCCCCATTCCCAGTGGTGGGTGGCACTGGAGGCCCAAGCAGTGGGGGTCCCCAGCGGGGCACAGAAGGGTGAGTCACTGTTGCCTTTGTGTCCCCCTCTCTCTAGGACTCATAGCACACCCTGGAGAGGGGGGGCCCGGCGGCAGTCGGCTTAGAGACCTACCAGGTTAGCCTTCGACGCCCACCCCGTCCTTGTCCGCCTGCCTCTGTGTCTGTCACTTGCATCTCTGTGTTGTTGTTGTTAAGGTGCCGCCCGCCCCTGTGTTGAGAACAGGGCACCCGCAGCAGTGGACTCCCAGGGGCTCTGGCCAGGGCTGCTGCACGAGGGCCGTGTGAGAGGCTCTGCTGCCCTGCCACGGCTGCTGGGGGCGGGGGGCCCTTGGTGGGGTCGGCTGGTTCTACTCCGAGGGCTCCTATTTGAAATCAGGGCTTGGTTCTTCCTCCCTGATGCCTTCTTCCCCGGGTTGGACTGTTCCGAGGGGCAGGAACGAGTCATGTTTTGCCTGAGCTTTAGTGGCTCTGAAGGATCCATGCTGGCATGAGGTGGCCTACAGAAGCTTCTGGATGAATTTCCAGTGTGCCGCACCTCCTGCATTTTAAGCCCTCCTATCACAAGAATTCCCAAGAAATCTGGGGCTCAGCCCCCTGAAGACTTCCACTTAGTGCAGCCCCTGCCAGACAGATGAACCTTTATCTTGTTGGCGAACCTCCCCTTGGGGGTCCCCGCAGTCCCGCGGGAGTGTAGCAGGCAAGGGTGTTGGGCTTCCTAAGAGTGATGCATCTAAGGCGCTTTGGTGAGGCAGACTCGCGGTTGAGGAGGAGGCATTGCCTCCTGTTACTTTTAACTATTTCTCTGGACCCAAATAAAACAAAGTACTAGAAGCGGCTAAGCAGCAGGGGCTTCCTGTCAGCCAGAGGTGCTGTCAGGCCAGGCGCTGGCCTCCGTTAGTGACCTGGAACCCGAAGAGCGTCAGGGACCTGCATCACACCACCTCTTCCCCTGAGACGCTCTAGCTTCAAAGGTTACCCATTTTAGACTGAAAAGACAGGATAAAAACCTTGAAATGGAGCTCGTTTGCAGAATATATATGATTTGCATGCTCTTATACTTATTTATAGTATTGAAGTTAAGAGAATGTGTATCTTCCTTCAACAAACCAAGAATTCGTACAATGTGGGGGAAAGTTTCAAAATGTTACAGTCTTGTGGGTTTTCTGAGACTCCCTTCACGGGACCTGTTGTGGTGCCTGTCCCTTGTGGTGTGACCAGGTGCTGGTGTAGCTCATCATCGTGTTCCTTGTGCTGTCTCTGACCATAAATACTGTGCTACAGAATAGCAGAGGCTCACGTCCAGGCCCTCAGGCAAAATGCAGCCCACCAGCCTCCCCCAGTAAACCCCTCTCCATCCCCGGGTGCCCTGCGCCCCTCTCCCTTCATCAGACCCCAGTAGGCAGCTGTTTTCAGTGGCTCATTTATTCAGACATAAGCCTAGACCTCCTCGGCAGCAGGGTTACTGGAGAAAGAAGCATTGTTGGGACCCCGTGCCCATCTGGGTTCCCTAACTGGCAATGAGTGGGTGGCTGTGGGAGAAGCCACCCTCGGTTTGGCAGAGTTGTGGTCTGAAGTAGGTTCTCTTTCCATGGTCAAGACGGGCTTGTGAGGGAGAAAGCTGACGCTTTTGGCAGCAGCATTGCCTTCTTCGGGGCTGCAGGACTAGTGGAGCCACCTGCCCAGCGGGGGGTGCTCATGGTGCTGTTTTGCACCTGCCTGGGAGGGAGGCTCACCTGTATAATTTAGTACCTGCCCGGGAGACAGTTTCATCTGTGCTGTTCGGCACCTGCCTGGGAGGGAGACTCCCCTGTACTGTTTAGCGCCTACGGAGGAGAGAGGCTCACCTGTGCTGTTCAGCACCTACCCAGGAGGGAGCCTCACCTGTGCTATTTAACGTCTGCCTGGAAGGAAGGCTGCCTGTGCTATTCAGCCCCTGCCTGGGAGGGAGGCTCACCTGTGTTCTTCAGCACCCGCCTGGGGGAGGCTCACCTATGCTGTTCAGGAGACCCAAGTTGAGGGGAGTGTGGCAGTCCGATGCCACCGTGCTGTAAGGTGTGGCCTGTGGTGATCTGATGCCACGGCGCTGTAAGATGTGGCCTTTCACAAAGCCCGTGGCTCTAGTGGTCCCATTCCTAAGAATTCATGATAAAGAGATTTGACAGAAGAAAAAAATCCACATTACTAAAGATTCCATCACTAAATTATCTACAGTGTCAAAAATAGCAAAGTGAGTTGTGACAAGTGAACTGGATGAAATATCATGTAGCCATTAAAGTGATGATGAAAGCGTCCAGCGTGGTGAGCACGCACACCACAGACGCAGTGCGTGAGGGACACATACCATGCGGTTGTGTGGATACGGACAGAGCCCGTCAAATCTTAAGCCAAAATGAAACTGAGGGCAGTGGTTGTATGGACAACGTTTCACTTTATGGAAGGAAGGCAAACAGTGTGTTAGGCTGGGACTCAGCGTAGCGTCTATCACGTTGCCCCTCTTACGGCCCAGGTGAGGATGGCTCTGGGCTGAGGTCACGCTGCGGGTGGGGTGGGGTGTGGGCAGGGGAGCCTCGCACAGGGCCACCTCTGCTGTGTTCAGCCCTGGCAGATGCCACCTCCCACTGTCCTGCCATGGCTGGAGCTGTGGGAGGGGACTGTTCCCTCCCAGCCCTGCCCTGTCCTGAGGGTGGCACCCGTGGGGCATAGATTTCCCCACGGCCGCCTCCTGTCTTCGCAGATGACCATGCCTTGTCCATTCCCAGCTGGGAAGAGATGAGAACGCCTGGCTTTCCCGGGGGAGGTTGTGTGCTTCCCTCACCCCCCGACCTGGGCTGCACATTGGGGTCACCTGAGTGAAGCCAGACACATGTGGAGGCCTGAGGCCTGAGGCCCACCCCAGAGAGTCTCATTTTGTGAGCCCTGGCCAGTGAATCTCTACCTGGTGGGGGTGGAGAGTGGAGGGTGTTCGCCCCAGGGAACGTCATCGGCAATGTCTGGAGACACGTTGGTGGGGAGGGGTCCTCCTGGCACCTACTGGGTGGAAGCCCGATGTCTGCTCAGCATCCCACAGTGCGCAGGGCAGCTCACAACAAAGGATCTGGCCCAAAACGCGGAGGCAGGGAAACCCTAGACAGTGCGAGCCTCAGACTCCGTGGCGGCTGCCTCGGGCAGCAGAGAGGGAGAGGCACAGGGTGGCTGCTTTGCACAAATGGCAGCTTTCGATGCAGTTTTGGGAATTTGTATATTTGGCAAACATTTACTGAGCCCGGGAGCTGATCCGTGGGTGAGAGCCCAGGGGCCCAGAAACGCAGTCTGCTGTGGTGCCCCCGCTCCTAGGTCACCCGGCTGCCATGTCCTCCTGCGTTGGTGACACAGGGAGGAGAATGCAGCTTTGCTGGGCCCCGGGGTCGCCGTCAACTGGTGAGGCATCTGATGGACAGGGGCAGGGCGAGGGGACCTGGGCTGATGCTGCAGTGTGAGGGACTGGATAGTGAGGGCCCCCCGGGCGCCTGTGCGAGAATCGGAGGGACAGATGGCACTAGGGGTCTGTCAGTGTCCTGGGCGGAGCAGAAACCACAGTTTGACAGCTACCTTTCAGGAGGGACTGGCAATGAGGTCTGGGATGCAGGGATATGGATGTTTCTAGAAGCTTCGTGGAGTGTGTGTAGTGTGTGTGGCTGTGTATTTGTGTGGTATGTGGATGTATTTGTGTGGTATGTGTATGTATTTGTGTGGTGTGTTTTGAATATTTCTGTGGTGTGTGTGTTGAGTGTGTGTGTGTATGTGGTGTGTGGTATGTGCATTTTTGTGGCATGTGTGTTGAGTGTATTTGTGGTGTGATTTGTGTGTTCGTGTGTGGTGTGTATTTGGTGTGGCGTTATGTGTGATATGTGTTCAGTGTATGTGTGGTGTATGTGTATGTGGTGTGTGTGATATGTGATTGTGTATGTGTGGTGTATTTGTGTGGTGTGTGCTGAGCGTATGTGTTTGTGTTGTGTATTTGTGTGTGGGTTGTGTGTGGTGTATGTGTTGAGTATGTGTGGTATGGGGCATGTGTGTGGATGTGTGTGTTGAGTGTATTTGTGTGGGGCATGTGTGTGGGGTGTTGGGTGTGTGGTGTG
>NC_045452.1:37355497-37459764 GCF_002776525.5 Piliocolobus tephrosceles
TGTGTGTGTGTGTGGTGTGTGTTGAGTGTGTATGTGGTGTGTGATTATATAGTGTGTGTTGAATGTGTTTGTATGTGGGGTGTGTGTGGTGTATGTTGAGTGTATCTGTGTGGCGTGATTATGTGTGTGTGGTGTGTTGAATGTGTATGTGGTGTAGTTGTGCATTTATGTGGGGCTTGTGTGTGTGGTGTGTGTATATTTGTGTGGTGTGTGTATTTGGGGTGTATGTGTGGTATGTGTTGAATGTATTTGTGTGTGTGTGGTGTGTGTTGAATGTGTATGTGGGGTGTGTGTGTGGTGTATGTTGAGTGTATCTGGTGTGTGATTATATCTGTACGGTGTGTTGAATGTGTAGGTGGTGTAATTGTGCATTTGTGTGGGGCTTGCATGTGTGGTGTGTTATTTGTGTGGTGTGATTTGTGTGTGTGGTTTGTGTTGAATGTGTATGTGGTATGTGTGATGATGTATTTGTGGGGCATGTGTTTTTGTGTGGTGTGTTGAGTATACTATGCGGTATGTGATTGTGTATTTGTGTGGGGCATGTGCGTGTGTGTGATGTGTTGGGTGTGTATGTATTTGCATAGTGTGTGATGGTGTGAGTGGCATATGTGTTTGTATGGGTAATGTGTGTGGTGTGTGTATGTGTTGTGTGATTGTGTATTTATGTGGGGCATGTGTGTGGTATATTGAGTGTGGTGTGTTTATTTCTGTGGGGCGTGTGTGTGGTGTGTGTATGGTGTGTGTGATTATTTGTGTGGGGCATGTGTGTAGTGTGTGTTGAGTGTATTTGTATTTGTGTGGTGTGTTGATTGTGTGCGTGCTGAGGAGGATTTGGGTGAAGTGGGGGAATATGGGCACACTGATGTCCGCCCATGGGGAAGGAGTCTGGGAGGGAACACCACCAGGGATCCTGGGGGCAGGGGGCGGCCACGCTGGTCGGGTGGTTGGTTGGTCGGATGGTGGGTTGGTTGGTAGGGGGGTCATTCTGTCTGTCAGTCGGTTATGCTGGAGAGTGCAGGCCCAGGGGAAGCTTTGGACCGGGCAGCTTTCCTGACAGGAGTGGAGTCATCGTCCCCAGGTGCTGTGGGACAGGGTGGCCTGGGAGGGAGGCGGCTGGCGTTACATGGTGATGAAAGGTGAGCTCCGTGTCTGCTTTTCAAGCACTGGGGTTCCCGTCTCTGCATCGTGTGTTCCTGGGGTAGACAGCGTGTGACACACAGGTGCTGTTTTCTTCCTGGCCCCGCGTCCCCTCTGACTCTCATGCCCGTCACCCACGCTTTATTGACATTCAGGCCACACGTGCGTGCCTGCGTGAGATGTTATTTACCACAAAATTGTTGTGTGTTTGTTTGCTCTCTGGACAGATGACAAGACGTTCCAATGTGAGATGTGTTTCAGATTCTTCTCCACCAACAGCAACCTCTCCAAGCACAAGAAGAAGCATGGCGACAAGAAGTTTGCCTGTGAGGTCTGCAGCAAGATGTTCTACCGCAAGGACGTCATGCTGGATCACCAGCGCCGGCACCTGGAAGGTGAGGCTGCCTGTGCTCCTGCTGCGGGCCGGGAGAGGCAGCTCCTGTGGGGTGGGGCAGGGCGGGGTGGCGCGGTCAGCAAGGCCTTTGGGCAGCAGTTCAGCTGCCTGCTCCTTTGCCTGGAAACGGCCACCATCCGATGGGCTCATCCTCTTCTGAGAACCTGTCTCAGGAGAGCAAGGAGCTGAGACACAGGTGTCAGACCTGCTATGCGCAAGGAGAAGCAGTTGGAAATACCCTAAATGTTCCACACTGGGGAAGGAGTTAAGAAAACTGGACGATTTGTAGGGTCGAGTGTTTTACTGTCATTAGAAGTGTTTTTTCAAAGATACTAGATATTGTGAAATGACAGAAAGTGGGAAAAACCCGTACAAAAGCAACTAAGAGCAGCAGCCCTTCAACACCTTTTCATTAAAATTTGGAAAAAATTATTTTATAATTACAAATGAAGCATATGCTTGTTGAAAAGATGTGAGACCACAAAGTCCTGTGTAAAGTATAACCCTCCTGGGCACAGCGGCTCACGCCTGGAACCCCAGCACTTTGGGAGGCCGCGGCTGGAGGATCTCTTGAGGCCAGCAGTTCAAGACCAGCCCAGGCAACACAGCGAGGCTCTGCTTTTACAAAAAATTAGCTGGGCACGGTGGCACGTACTTGTAGTCCCAGCTACTCGGAAGGCTGAGGCAGGAGGATCACTTGAGGCTGGGAGGTCGAGGCTGCAGTAAGTTGTGCTTGTACCACTGTTTTACAGAGCAAGACCTTATCTCAAAAAATATATATGAAAATAAAAAATTAAGTATAACCATGTCCATCCAAATAGGCATACACATGTGCCTTTGTCCCTTTTTTTAAAAAAGGCTGGAATTGCGTCCTGTGTACATTTTAGCACTTTCCTTTTTTCTTTTGTTTTTTTTTTTTTGAGACGGAGTCTTGCTCTGTTGCCCAGGCTGGGGTGCAGTGGCCGGATCTCAGCTTACTGCAAGCTCCGCCTCCCAGGTTCACGCCATTCTCCTGCCTCAGCCTCTGGAGTAGCTGGGACTACAGGCGCCCGCCACCTCGCCCGGCTAATTTTTTTGTATTTTTTAGTAGAGACGGGGTTTCACCATGTTAGCCAGGGTGGTCTCGATCTCCTGACCTCATGATCTGCCCGTCTCGGCCTCCCAAAGTGCTGGGATTACAGGCTTGAGCCACCGCGCCCGGCCAGCACTTTCCTTTTTTACTTGACTCTTTTCTTCATGTTGATTCATAAAGACGCACAACATTTTTCTTTGTGGTTCCTTGGGTGGTATCCTCAGGGCTTCTCGAATCAAACCTGGACTCCATTTAGTGACTGGGTAGACTTTAGCAAGCTACTGTGCCTGTTTTCTCACCTGCGCAGCGGAGACAGTACTCAGACCTGAACCCCTGGGGTTGCTGTGATGGTTGAACCAGACCCTGTTCTTGAAACTTCTCGCACAGCACCCCACACATAGCAAGCGCCCGTCGATGCCGGTAGCTATGGATGCTGCCAGAAGTCAACTGTTTCCAGGGATGCAGTGTGGCTGGGTTGCATTTTACAATTTAACGTAACTCGGGTCATCTTATGTGGGAGTAAACTCATGCTTTTGTGACTGTTTTATGGATTTGTCTCTCATTTTGGAGCTTGGTCTAAGCCACTCCTCAGACTCCTGTGTCTGTCATGCTGGGAGCCTTTGGAGAATGGTCCATTTGTCCCAACGTCCAGCTTGCTGAGCATTTTTAAGTCCGGTTCTGCATTTACACCTGGCCAGGCAGGAATGCTCCCAGAATGGGTCGGCAATGTAGAAAGAGATCCTGAGAAGTGGGCTTCTCTCTTTTGGTCAAAACTTACTGTTTTGCATGAACATTTAAAAATCTGGGCCGGGCGCAGTGGCGCAAGCCTGTAATCCCAGAACTTTGGGAGGCTCAGATGGGCGGATCACGAGGTCAGGAGATCGAGACCATCCTGGCTAACACGGTGAAACCCCGTCTCTACTAAAAAATACAAAAAACTAGCCAGGCAAGGTGGCGGGCGCCTGTAGTCCCAGCTACTTGGGAGGCTGAGGCAGGAGAATGGCATAAACCTGGGAGGCAGAGCTTGCAGTGAGCTGAGATCCGGCCACTGCACTCCAGCCTGGGCAACAGAGCGAGACTCCATTTCAAAAAAAAAAAAAATCTGTCTTGATTCCAATTTGGAACAATATGCCTCAAAACCATAAAGGTTTTATTTACCAGCCTGATGTTGGTTTGACTGATGTTAATTTGCGAGAGATGAATATTGGTATCTTTTAAATAAAAAATGCTGGCCTGTTTTGCCATCTATAAGACCGTAAGTTGGCTTTGAGCCTTTAGATGGGAGTGGAAATGCCTTCTTCCATAGGAGCTCATCATCGCTCTGCCACTTAGGAAAATTGAGCACTCGATGCCCTTATATTTCCAAATGTTTCCGATGCAAGAACTGTGTCTGCAGCTGCCACGTACGTTGTGCCATCTCCCTTCCTTCCCTGGGGCTGCTTCAGGACTGGCGGTTAGTGCTGATGCCAAACTGTGTGCAGGTGGTGTTACTTATACCGCCAGGTTTCTGTCCCCACTGTGGACAGCCCTTTCCTCCCATGCACTGGAAAGGACACTGGCTGAAGTGGGATCTGATGGACCTTCGCGTGTTCTGAGTATATTCACTGTCTTGCTGGTGGGGTTGGCAATTTCAGGAGTGCGGCGGGTGAAGCGAGAGGACCTGGAGGCCGGCGGGGAGAACCTGGTCCGCTACAAGAAGGAGCCTTCCGGGTGCCCGGTGTGTGGCAAGGTAATGCTCGCGGTCCGCGTCGGAAGCTGAGATGAAAAGCACATCATCTTCTTAAGACTCTATGAGCTGTACTTACGGAGTATTGCAGGGAAGATTTGGGGGGTAACGATGGGTGCTCAGGTTGTCTTAAACTGGTGTCCATCCATTTTAAACACTTGCCATTTGGATTTCTTTGGCACTTAAGATTGGTTTCCAGTGAGTGGGCTGAGAAAGAAGGGTTCTTCCTGGACAGCCTCGTTTCCTCTTTGCCATGATTTTCCACCTGAGCTACTCCCTGGCTCCCGCTCTCCTGTATAGCATTGTTCAGTGACCTTGTGGTCAGCACTGGGGCACAATGAATGAGGACGCAGGGAGATCCAGTGGCTTTATTTTGCCTGTCAGCGCCGGTCTCCTCTGTGCAGTGGATGGCTGGCGTTGTGTAAGTTAGAGCGTGACCGATCCCATGGCAGGTGGTCCCAGGCATGTTCAGTGGATGCCCAGCGCTGCCCAAGTGAGGAAAGGGTGATGTCATCCACGGGAGCACATCCCTCCGAGGGCTGCGCAGTGAGGAGACCATCCTGGCACTAGCTCGGGATTCCCACACCTGGCTGCTTGGCGGAGATGCAGGATCCTAAACATCCAGCAAACACGCTGTCCCTCCTGGGAGAGCCCAGGGCCCACACCGTGGCACTCACAGCTGTCAGGCTGCCATGGCCCCAAGTTCTGTGCATAAGCACCACCTTGGTTGTGACTGGAGGTGGCATCACTTCTTCGTTACTTAGCTTTCACTCAGGTGACTATAAGATGGCATCTGTGCTCAGAGGCCTAGGAATTGTCTGTCACAGGATGCAAAGCTCATGCTGCAGAGTAAGCGTTCTGAGCGGCTCCCAAGTGGGCTCTGGGCCCAGCAGCTCCAGCACGTCGCTCAGGTGGCTTTCGGAGCCGCCGATAGGAGGATGCCTCAGTCACACACGGCTCACATGAGCCCCAGAGCGACGCTCCTCCAGCGTTTCAGCAGCTGGGAGCACAGGCCCCTGCAGGAGGCCCGCTGTCACCGTCCTGCTGTCCTGCCTTCCAGCATGCAGCACCATCACCGAGCTTTTGACCTTTTAAAGAGAAAACGGAAATCTCAGTTTTTATATGAAATTTCCTGATTTTTTTCAAACCACAGAGCGAGCCTAAACAAATGAGCGAGCAGGGTGGTGTGGCTGGGGGTCCAGGTGACGCTCCAGACTGCGGGCTGGAGGGGCAGGGCTGGGGTAGAGCAGGTGAGTTGGAGCACCTTTGCAAGCTGGGCCAGCTGTGCACAGGCCACAGGTGGGCGAAGCCTGTGCCCCTTGTCCCCCATCCCTGGTCTTTCTGCCCACTGATCTCTGCCCCTTGGGGGGTACTGGCCCCAAGTGCCTTCCATGCTGTTGAGAGATCGTATGTGCAAAACCAGCTCAGTGCCTCACATCCAAACACGTTTTTATTCCGTGCAGTGTTTATTGAATACCCACTGAGGGTTGAGGCAGGTAGTGAAATAGCCTGTAGTTTGGATGACTGAATTCTTTTTGTTTCCAGTTATTTCTCGTGTCCAGCCCAGTCTGTCTGTAAAGACCATGACACCCGCAGACTCTGTCCTCTCCTGCTCACCTTTCACCCTGTCGCATTGCCCCACCTAGCGTCCCTGGGATGGGGCACAGTGCTGTCAGCCCGTAAGTCATCTGCACATCTTGGAAGATGTTGCCTGGAGATGCCGGCATCTTGTCCCTAGCAAATCACTCATTCCCTTTCATTCGTCTATTACGTTCTTTTCTTGAGAATGTGGGCATCAGGTGAGCTCTAGGAGGTCACACCCCGAGTTACTTGGCCACTGGGAATGGCTGTCCAGATAGAGACCCGCAGAGCCCTGTGGGGTGCTGAGGTTTCTAGGGCCCTCGCGGTGGTCTCAGCTGCCAGCCTTGTCCACTGCTCTGTGCCAGTGGGGCCACATCTGTCATGTGGACCACGGTATTCCCAGTGCCAACCCCAGCCCTGGTCACAGAGGTGACCCCCTGGGATGGGTATTGGATGAATGGGTGCATCTCCATACCCGTCATGCCAGAGCAAGAAATGAGGGACATTGTGAATGTGCATGAAGCACAGTGTAAAAGCCAAGGCGGTAACTAGCTCTCTTCTTTGATACCTACTTTCAGAAAATTGCAGGTATTTCTGTGACTTACTGGTTCCTTGATAGTCCGTCCTAGGGAAATATCTACACGAGCTAAAAAAATGGAGCTGACCTAACGTTTATAGTAAGGACTAGCAAATGGTCAATTTCCTACTGTAACATAAGCACCTGTTTACACAATTCAGTGACTAACCCTTATCGTGACATCAGTGATTATTTGTATCTCTTGCACACTGAGGAACTGTTGAGACGCAAGGCCTGGAGCACAGTGCTGTGCTTCTGTCCCGGGTTGTGGTTTCCCCAGAGGAGCCTGGTGGAGAGGCTCCTTCCCATCATGAGACGCTGCAGCCCCTCACCATGCGACTTCTCTGCCCACAGGTGTTCTCCTGCCGGAGCAATATGAATAAGCACCTGCTTACCCACGGCGACAAGAAGTACACCTGTGAGATCTGCGGGCGCAAGTTCTTCCGCGTGGACGTGCTCAGGGACCACATCCACGTCCACTTCAAGGTGTTGATCGCGTGCTGCCCTCACCCAGGCATGCTCATGGCAGGCCCCCGGGCCAGCGTCTGTCACGGTCAGCTCAGGCTTCCATAGCAGAATTCTGCAGGCAGGGCAGCTTCTGGGCAGACATGTGCTGCTCACGGTTCTGGAGCTGGACATCAAGGCCCCCATAGATTCGGTCTCTGGCGAGGCTCACTTCCTGGTTCATAGGTGGCACCTTCTCACTGTGTCCTCACATGGTAGAAGGGTAGGGATCTCTTCTATAAGGGCCTGAATCCCATTCTTTCTGTTTTTTGAGACGGAGTCTCACTCCGTCACCCAGGCTGGAGTACAATGGCAAGATCTCACTGCATCCTGCACCTCCTGGGTTCAAGCGATTCTCCCACCTCTGCCTCCCAAGTAACTGGGACTACAAGCACCCACCATAATGCCCAGCTAATTTTTGTATTTTTAGTAGGGACAGGCTAAAAATCATCATGTTGGCCAGGCTAGTCTTGAACTCCTGAGCTCAGGTGATCCGCCTGCCTCAGCCTCTCAAAGTGCTGCGATTACAGGCATAAGCCACCATGCCCCACCCCAAATCCCATTCTTGAGGGCTCCAGCCTCATGACCTAATGACTTCCCAGAGGCCCTGCTTCCTGATACCATTTCCTGGTGGGTTAGGATTCAACACGGGAATTTGGGAGGGTTCAAGTATTCAGACCACAGCAGCGTCCTCAAATAGTTGACAACTAGCCACATTTCATCTCTCCAAAATGAATTCTGTGACTGCATTGGCCTCACTTCCTGTGGCCCAGCTGCCAGGCCCAGCTACCCCACCGTGGCTGCTTCCCATCCCGGACCTGGCATTTGCATCCCTCCCCGCCTTTGAGGAAAGGGAGGAACAGAGAAGCTCTGGGAGCAGGGAGGATTTGGGGTGTGATGAAGGGCAGGAGAAGCGCTGATCAAGAACTGAAGAAGGAACCGGTGGTATGGGAGACCCACTCGGGGGACTCCCTAGCAGTGCCTGGCCCTGGGCGCAGATTGGGATCTTGCTGGGCACGTGTGAGAGGTAGCCACGGGCCGCGTGGAGAGCGAGGGCGGCTCTGGTGTTTGGGGACCCCTGGGGACAAGCTGGGATGGACTGGGGCATAAGTGTGGCTCGTTAGGGCCGTCATGGGCATCAGAGAGGTATTTCTTCTGCATCTGGGGAAATGATTGATCGTCCCTGTGGTATAGGTAACTGAGTGAAGCGTCTGCTGCCCTGTTAGAAACCGGGAAGTGTTGGCTGTTTTCCAGGACATCGCTTTGATGGATGACCACCAGAGGGAAGAGTTTATCGGTAAGATCGGGATCTCCTCGGAAGAAAACGATGACAATTCTGATGAGAGCGCGGACTCGGAGCCTCACAAGTACAGCTGCAAGCGGTGCCAGGTATGGCAGGTCTGCCCCGCAGTGCCTGGGTGGTCTGGAAAGAAACGTGGTAGTTTCAAGGCTGCAGGCCCCACACAGCAGGTGCCTTTGTGGATCTTGGAAGCAGCCCTCCCTCCCCAAAGGCTTGGGCCAGTGGTCCTACTGCAGACTGGGTGCCTGTCCATCACCTGTGCCTGGGAAGGCCAGCCCATGCCACCTCGGTGCTCAGGGATGGCCTATGTGGGTCTCACAGGCACACTCCAGGAACTTGCCTTGTGACACGGTTCAGGAACACACATGAAGTGTGGGGGTCGGACTCCTAGAAGGTGGCTGTGCTGGCTGCAGGCTGGGGCACCTCTCCCCTCTCCCTTTCTCCTCCCCCTCCTCCTCCCCGCTCAGGCCTGAAGCCCTCACAAGGCCTCCCCCGTGCATGGAAGGGGCTGGCCAAAAAGGAGAGTGGTTTGTTTCCGAGGAGAACCACGCTCTGAGTTTTGGGCGTAAGGCCTTATGGCTTCGGAGAAGTTCCCCATCAAGCCTCTGAGAGTCCCTTCCGCCCTGGCATGAGCCGTGGGTCCTCAGGGCGTTGGGTGCCCTGGTTTGTGGACACGACCTCATTAGCTAACGGGACCAGGGAGCTCATGCGGGTGTCAGCAGTGCCCCGTCCACCTGGTCTGCAGCTCACCTTTGGCCGGGGGAAGGAGTACCTGAAGCACATCATGGAGGTGCACAAGGAAAAGGGCTACGGCTGCAGCATCTGCAACCGGCGCTTCGCGCTGAAGGCCACCTACCACGCCCACATGGTCATCCACCGCGAAAACCTGCCGGACCCCAACGTGCAAAAGTGAGGCCTGCTTGGGGGCTCCTGGGTTGTGCCAGGAGGGAGGGGACACGCTTCCTTGCAAAGACACACATGCTTTAAGGAGCCATTTGTAGCTTCGAACAAGTGATATCCTCTGGGTCCCAGGGCCAGGGCTAGGGGGCAGCAGGGCTGGGGGCGGCAGGACTGGGGGGCAGCAGGGCTGTGGGGGCAGCAGGGCCAGGGTTTATCCTGTGCTTCCACATGGCACCAGCTGGCCACGTTACAGGAAAATAGCAGGGTTCCTGCCCTGCCTACAGAATGACCCAACATACTTTTTCCTGCAGCAATTAGGTTTCTTTAATGCCAGGCCACATCTGACATACAGCCCATAACCCAAGCAGTCTGCTAAGCAAGTGACTAAACAGTCTCATCCGGGGTGCTAACGAAGAACCACAGCCAGCTCAGCCTAAAAACAGACACCATCTTCAGTCCTGGGGTGGCGGGGGGGGCTCAGGGGTCACAGTGGCAGCAGGGCTGCCGCCTCTGACACATTTCTCCTTGGCCTGTAAATGCCTTCTTCTCCCCGTGTCCTCATAGGGCCGTCCCACTGTGCGTGTCTGTGCCCAATCTCATCTTATAAGGACCCTGGTCAGATTGGTCAGGGACCACCCTGATGGCCTCATTTCCATGTAATCACCTCTGCAAAGACCCCATCTCCAGAGTCACATTCTGAAGTGCCAGGATTAAGACTTCGATGTAGGAGTTCGGGGGGTTACGATTCAACCTGTGGCAGAGGCTCAAGTATTTGCGGCTTTTATTGTCCCCGTGGCACCTTATTGCCTCACCTTTGTGGAGGAAGGTGCTGGGGAGGGCGCCCTCGCTGCCATGGAGCCCCGAGGCTGTGCGGCCATCCTGAGCTTGTCTCTGGTTTCAGGTACATCCACCCCTGCGAGATCTGTGGGCGGATCTTCAACAGCATAGGGAACTTGGAGCGCCACAAACTCATCCACACAGGTGCGTGTCTGTCAGGATGTGGGGCCCCGGCCCTTGCAGGAGGGGGCTGGCAGGGAGGGATGCCAGGGGGCCTCCACGTATTCTACACACAGAGCTGTCACACCTTGCCTCCCCCGTGCCTTCCTCTGTTTCTCCATCTTTTCCCGTCCTTATCGGCCCTGCCACTCAGAGCCCAGTGCCCCCTGCCCCCTTACCCCTGTAGATCCTCAGGGATCTACTCGAGCTATAGGACCCCCGGGAGGGCTCTGTGGAGGCTGCTGAAAAGGTGACCCCGTCCCTGTCACTGCACTTCCAGCTGCGGGGGAGGCTGGGTCCCTCTCCTTGGTACGTCCTTTTTGCGGCCACCGCAGATTGGAGCTCCTCGGTTCTGAGTTGCGGATGCCTGTGTTCTCAGGTGTGAAGAGCCACGCCTGCGAGCAGTGTGGGAAGTCCTTCGCCAGGAAGGACATGCTGAAGGAGCACATGCGTGTGCATGACAACGTCCGCGAGTACCTGTGCGCTGAGTGTGGGAAAGGTGGGTGCAGGTGCGGGGGCCACGGGCCAGGCTCAGCCAGGCTGCCCAGCTGCAGGACTCTGGAAGGGGACATGACTGAGAACTGGCACATCGACCATAGTGCAAGAGACATTGCCAGAGTGTGGCCCTGGAAGCCCATACGCTTCAGTCACTTACTTGAAAGGACTCCAGGCAGGATTTAAATCAGGAATCTGCAAGAAGCAGCAAGTAGTCCAGAAAGCAGAAAGATGTGATACATTTAAAGGCAGAAACAAATCATTTTAAAAGTAGGAAAACAATGCAGGATCTAATTGTTTAAAGTACAGAATGATTCCCAAAACCACCACGGGGTCAGACCGTAGATGCAAAACCCTCAGCGTATTCACTACGCAGACTAGAATTGGCTGTGTGGTGAGAGGAATTCACCACGGCCAAGGAATCTTCATTGTAATGACAGAACATTCATTAATAACAAAACTAGTAATAAAATGTCTCAAAATTAGTAAGCAAAATAGAAATATAATTCCAGTACACGTCGTAATTGTAACCCATTCCTGTTTTGACAAAACAACTTCCTAAAAGTTTTGGAGCAGCAGGTCTGTCTTGGGCTGTGTCAAGCGACCTTGCTCATGCTGTCATGATGACAGTGCAAAGAAAACACAGCTCGATGAACTGCACCCACCGGATGACCCCTATAAGCACCGGTAGAATAACACTGCATGTCAAAGCCTGAAGGAACTGCCTGCAGAAAAGGCCAGAAGGGGGATATTTCCTTTCCCCACTTCCTGGCCTTCGGTTCCTCACCTCAGAGGCCAGCGCAGGCTCTTGCCCCTCCTCCAGGGTAACTTTGCGCAAGGACAGCATGTGGGTGGTTATTGAAAAAGCAGCGTATGCACCTCACCAAGACGTATTTTTTAAACGATACAGATAGGTCTGGAAGGTGGCGTTGTTACTCTCCCCTCAAATCCCAGCCAGTCCTTGAAGAGCCACTGCGGTGGTTTCTCTGAACGGAATGTTGGTAGCAGTGTCTGCCTGCCTTAGTGAGAGGCTGGCTTGCTTTTTCTCCGCGTCTGCATTAAGCTCCCAGCCCCTTTCACCACCTCTGCTTCCCTTTCCTCCCCAGTGCCCCTAAGTAGTAAAATGTTTAAGACATTGTGGTGAGCCTGGCTGGAGGGGTCCTGAGTAGCGTGTAGAGACAGGAGGGCCAGAGGTGGGGGCTTATTCAGGGCCAGGCCTCTTAGGCAGGCAGAGAGGAGCCACACCTGGGTCCCCTGCAGGTCCCCAAATGCCACCAGGTGCCCTGGGAGGTGAGGGGTGTGGGATAAAGCCACATTTTATAATGTTGTAGAGATTTTAGTATTTGAAATGTGTTATTTAGTTGCATGGCTTTTTAAAATGAATTCTGAATAGTTGAAATAAGATGCTGGCATTAATACATTAGTTGCCAGATTTAGTTTACGTAATATCAAATTTCAGTAGTCATCTTGCTGTCATGTAACAGTTGCTAGTACATACCAGCACATGCTTGTGCTTATTTTTTTTTTGATACTTTGCTATTTTTTTTTTTTTTTTTTACTTGAAAATACATCTTGGAGATCTTTTTATATCAGAACATGTATATATTACCTGATTTTGTTTTTCAAACTCTTGGTACGATTCCACCATGTGGATTCATATAACCAGACCCTTTATAAAGTTTCTGGTTGTCTTTTTATAGTCATTTATTATTAGTGTTCCTAGAAACAGTGTCACATATTATTACATTTTTTTTTCCAGAAACTCTAACCCTGACCAGGGACTTAGTGTTGGGGACCAAGTGGGAGGCTGTTAGAAGTCGTGAGAGCCTGTCACCAGCAGGCAGGGGCAGGGGCCCAGCCAGTAGGTTTTCTGCATGTGTGGAGGAAAACATTTTGTTCAGAATCACATCATGGGCCTTGAAATACTCAGGAATGATCCGCAAGAACTTAGTGTGGCTGGTGAGAATATGACACCAGGTGCTGAAAGCTATACAAAAGGCATGCCCTGTTTGGGTTTGGAAATTTTAAGTATTTAAAAAAACGTCAATTTTCCCTACGGTAATTTTTTTTTTTTTTTTGGAGACAGAGTCTTGCTCTGTCGCCCAGACTGGAGTGCAGTGGCACGATCTCGGCTCACTGCAAGCTGCAAGCTCCCCCTCCCGGGTTCACACCATTCTCCTACCTCAGCCTCCCGAGTAGCTGGGACTTCAGGCGCCCGTCACCTCGCCTGGCTAGTTTTTCATATTTTTTAGTAGAGACGGGGTTTCACCATGTTAGCCAGGATGGTTTCGATCTCCTGACCTCGTGATCCGCCCGTCTCGGCCTCCCAAAGTGCTGGGATTACAGGCTTGAGTCACCGCGCCCGGCCCCCTACGGTAATTTGTAAACGGATTGAATCACAATCTCAATAGAGCAAGCTTCACTTTCTGAGTGGCAATTGTGTTTATTTTGAAACTGCTGGCAGATTTTCTTTGTTAAATGGAAGGAAAAACGTTACTGTCACCAACGCTGGCTGTGGTGGGGAGGTCAGAAGATGAAGATGCCATCTTCTGTATTTCTGGTTTTTCTATGACTGTGTTTTCGTTTTGAAATTTGGAATATGTTCATGTCAGAAGCAGGAAGAGGGAGGTGCTGGGGTCTGGGCGAGTCAGCAATGACCGGCACTTTTTTTTTTTTTTTAAATCAGAAAGATGAAAAGTAACTTTTTCAGGCGCAATCACTCTTCAGTCATTGGTAATAGGCCTGCAGGTGCTGTCCCCACCGGAAGGCAGGAGCCCTGCAGCTGTGTGCGCTGGCAGCACGGCTTCATCGTGGGGCGTTTGCTCCCCCTGCTGGCCCAGCCAAGCAGTTTTCTCTTAGCCAGGGAGGTCTTCTGGCCCGGCCTCGCAGGAGCTGGTGGACAGTCACCCCTGCATCTGGTGAGGGTGGAATCGGAGGAGAAGCATTCATCAGCTTACAACAGAGCTGTGTTCAGGCTCAGTAGTTCTTCCCCAAATGTGGAGGGATCATGGTGGCCTGGGAATGCAGACTGCCCACCGCCCTGGGCAGGCACAGTGAAGGCTCCTTGGGGTGGGGGAGGCTGCCTCTGGGCCGGGTCTCCCTGTGCCCTGGTGCATGTCAGCCACCCGGGCAGGTGTACGAGGCCTCCCTTGCCCATGTCCCCCGTGGAGGGCTTTGTACAGTGCTGTCCCTGCCAGCGCCCTGCGCCCTATGCCAGGGCCATCCTCTCTTCACTGGCTGCATAAGTGAGGCTTTGGAGTATTTCACCTTCTTAGATTGGCTTCTTAAAGGTAGATTGAAAACCACTCTTGAAACCATCTAGTGTCTGAATCCTAATCACTCATATTATCAGGGTTGAAGAGAACCTTTAGTCATACTTGTATTAATTTATCTCACCAAATTCTCCTGCTGGGTTGCCATGGGCACGCAGGGAAGTTTACCCACAGCCCCTAGTGTTGCTCGCCTTTTCGGGGCTCGGCCAGGCTCTGGCAGGAGTGAGTGCACCTGATGTCGCAGTCAGTCTCTCCCGGCCTCTGGGCACGGTCACTTCCCAGATCTCACTGCTGGTGGACTGACCGGGTCCTCAGGGGCCGGCCCACGCCCTCACCGGTACCGCACGGTACTGCCGACATCTGTGCCTGCCCCAAGGTCTCGGGCATGGACCCCCAGGTGGGCTGCATGGGGGTGTGGCTGCCTCTGACTCGCTGTGTCCTTGAAGGCATGAAGACCAAGCATGCACTGCGCCACCACATGAAGCTGCACAAGGGCATCAAGGAATATGAGTGCAAGGAGTGCCACCGCAGGTTCGCGCAGAAGGTCAACATGCTGAAGCACTGCAAGCGGCACACGGGTGAGTCCGAGGCCTGGGCTGCACCAGCCACGGTGCTCACTGCATAGGGAAGCCAGGTGGGCCGTGGGGGGAGACAGACACCTCAAGACCCTTCCTCTTTGTGACTCCCAGTGAGTGCCTGGTTCCCCAAGGGAGTTTCCTGGGGCCATGGTGAGCGGCCGTGTGTCTCAAAAGGTCCCCCCCACCCGCATGCTGCACAGCTCACCTCGGGCATTGGGAGACTGGTCAGTCCTTAAATGTCCCTCCCATTCAGCTGTTTCCCCCACAGGAATGTGCACAAGAAATAGCGACCAGACAAGGGCCAGGGATGTGCGTGCAAGGTTGCTTGTCATTCTTTGTGTTAGGGAAGGTGCCGGAAGGTCAGACGTAGCCTCGGCAGGGCAATGGCCAAGCCATGGTGCATCCAGGAGAGCAAGGCATCCCTTGCATGGCGCACACCACCATGCCCAGCTCATTATTTTATTTTTGTAGAGACGGGGTCTCGCCATGTTGCCCAGGCTGGTCTTGAACTCATGGACTCCAGTGATCTTCCTCTGGCCTTCGAAAGTGCTGGGATCACAGGCATGAGCCACTGTGCCCGGCATCAGCTCTCATTTGAATTAGTCAAGTTTTGAAGAATCACATTTATTTTGTCTGAGCACGGCAGTTCTGTTGTCTCTTACGCTTGGTGCATCTGTGCCCTCCTTGCCATTGGTCCTGATTTCAGTTGCTGTTTCCTCTCTCGTTGTCATATCACATATGCTGCCTAAGAGCTTCCTGGACTAAGGGAGGTGTGGATACATTAATGCTTTAAAGAAATTCCCATCGTTTTTCTCTGTGGGTTCCACTCTCTGTGTTCTCAGACAGCCTTTCCCACATCTCATGATTTTTTTGATATGAAATGTCACCATGGAAGCATAAACTTTCCAAGCCACACTTTGCCGGCTGAGGCTGGAGATGAGCGTTCATTGTCTACTGTTTTCTTGCAATTCACCTTCTCCTGAAGGTTCTGCAGTTCCTAGAACATGTCAGGGAGAAGACATGCTCTGATGTGGGCTTACAACACTCATTAAACATAGGAAGTTACGTGCGCCATTCTCTGCAGGCATTAAAGATTTCATGTGTGAATTGTGTGGGAAGACATTCAGTGAGAGGAACACGATGGAGACCCACAAGCTCATCCACACAGGTAAGCAGGCGCAGCCTGAAGGAGCCTTTGGGGCTGCACACGGCAGGCTGCTGGGGCTGTCAGGGGTGGAAACAACTGTTTTACTATCTAGATGGTTCCAGAACATTTAGTGGTGTCTTGGCTTCATGGTGGCCCCTTGGCCTCTAAAGATCAGCCCGCCACGGCTGTCAAGTATCACTTCTTGAATTTTCTCATATTGGTGCAGTGATGCAGCTGTAGCCGGCAATGCTCCCCAAGGGACAGAGGCTCTGTGCTGACGTGTGCTCGGGGACCAGCACCGGCCCTCTCGGCACGGGCAAGGCGTGACAGGCCTCTTGCCTCATGCAGCAGGCCAGGGTCATTGGGATGGCTACACTGGTGACCGTCTTCCTTTCCACGTGCATGTGTGTCTGCGTGTGTGTAAAAAGTGGGCAAGCAGTGGACGTGCTCCGTGTGCGACAAGAAGTACGTGACCGAATACATGCTGCAGAAGCACGTTCAGCTCACACACGACAAGGTGGAGGCGCAGAGCTGCCAGCTGTGCGGGACGAAGGTGTCCACCAGGGCCTCCATGAGCAGACACATGCGGCGCAAGCACCCCGAGGTAAGCTGGTGGCTGTGCCCCCTCCCTGCCCCGCCAGCGGGCCACGCACCGGACACCCCCATGCTGGCACATGGCCCACCTCCCTCTGCAGACCCCAAGTACTAGAGGCGGGGCCTGAGTCTTACGTGCCTCTGTGACTGACACTGCCTGCCACCACATAGGAGGCGCTTAGTGAGTGCCTGGGAGAGCTTAGGAGAGCCTCAGGCGGACCTTTGCTAAGGTTATAAATTACCTCCTCCCTGAAATTATGGTAAGATGGAAGCACAGCCCTGCCACTCACCCAGTTCTTCCCACTCACCGAACTAAATTTGCAGAATGGGGGCCCCATGTGGTGTTGGGGCTGAATATGACACTGAGGATGGGGAGGGGGAATTGTATAGATGCAGACAGAGCCCAACTGCCCTGAAAGCCTGCTCCACAGGAAGGGCCGGGATGTTCCACAATTAAATGTGCTTTAATGAGGAGAACCCTGAAAAACAAAACCAGGGGAAAACTTGGTTGTCAGGTCACGGAAAGGAGTAGACTCTTAGCGTAACAGCAGCAAAAGGAGTTGTAAACACAGGTTTGACTCCATAAGCACTTAGAACAAATACGGGCCAAAGGAAAAATGAAAAATCTGGGCCGGGCGCAATGGCTCATGGCTGTAATCCCAGCACTTTGGGAGGCCAAGGCAAGTGAATCATGAGGTCAAGAGATCGAGACCAGCCTGGCCAACATGGTGAAACCCCGTCTCTACTAAAAATACAAAAATTAGCTGGGCATGCTGGCCAGAGCCTGTAGTCCCAGCTACTCAGGAGGCTGAGACAGGAGAATCGCTTCAATCTGGGAGGCGGAGGTTGCAGGGAGCTGAGATTGCACCACTGCACTCCAGCCTGGGTGACAGAGCGAGACAGTCTCAAAAATAATAATAAATCTGCATAGACCATGACTGTCTTAGGCAGATAGAGCCTGTTACCGCTAGCGATAACATGCAGTGCCTGAGAACCATGCAAGGCGCACTCAGGGTGTACATGGAGAAGGGAGCTCATGCAGGAAGAACAGCCATGGTGAAAAACACACGGGAAGGTGTTCAGCTCACCGCGTGTCGCAGAAACACAAACGGTAGCGGCAGAAGACAGCGTCCTTTGCCTGTCGAGGGGTCAGGAGGTTTTAGATTCAGAGTGACCACACTGGCCGGCTGGCACAAGTTGCTGCCCTCACTGTTGGATGTTTTTGTTGAAAGCAGCATCACAGTATTTCTCGAGTGTTTAATAAATGGTATTCCAACCCCTCGACATCCTGCAATAGGAATGTGATCCAATTAAGTGATAGTTTAGCAGTGTGTTTGCCTGCACACACATGCTTACACGGATCCGAAATTGTGAAATGTTCGTTACATATGTGAAAGAGCAGTATATGTTATGCACATATATAATGTGTGTATACACAATATACGTCACACACATTGTGTGTATGCGTAATACATAAATGAGACAGGTAAAGAAGGGAACAAAACATCCCACGGTGATTTTTCTCGTGTTCTTGAAGTTATGGGTAGTTTCTTGTCTTCACGTTTTTCCACATTTTCCAATCCCCTCTAATGAAAGTGGCTTCCTTTTGGAATTGGGAAAGCGCCATCTGTGTCAAGCGTCAGTCCGTCGGCTTCCTAGTTTGGGGGTGATCCAGGACATCGCTGTGTTCCTGTTCCTTCACAGCCTGATCAGGCTCCCAGGGCGGTGCAGGGACTCGGCCTGCTCTCCGGTCCGGGAAGCCAGGGGACCGTGCCTGCATACTCTGCCCTGTGCCCTGCTCAGCGGGGAGCTTGGATTCCCCCGAGGTCCATTGCTTCCCTTTTCATGTCGTGGCCAGCTGGTGTTTTTCCTAGAAACACAGAGTCGGGGGAGCAGGAACCCAAAGCACCAGGACCACCTTGGTGCCCCAGGGGCAGGGCAGGCCCTACAACCCAGGCAGCAGCCCGTGAGCAAGGCTGGCTTTGAGTGGTTCCTCTCCATGACTGTGGGTCTCTAGACTCCAGCGTATTGAGAGTGTGCACATCACTTTTGCACACCGGAGTTTTGATGTGCCTAGCTGCGTGGAGAGGCCTTACTGATAAAGGCGTCTCCCACAAACACTGTCAGGCAGAGTCCTCTCACCAGGATTAAATCGCTTCCTAAGGTGGCCCGACTGCATGTTCACCTTCTGTGTTCTGCTCCTGCAGCTGGGCTGTGTGTTACGTATCCCCACTCCCCTCAAGCCCAACCCAGACAGAACCAAGTGACTCAAAGGAAAGCCTTCCAGACCCAGGGAAGGCGGTGCCGGGGCATTCTGTCTTTGTTCTTGAACCGATTTGTTTCTCCAGCCTTTTATCCTGTGCTCTCTGTGTCATCCTTTTGATCATCTCACAGTTGTTTCCCTCTACGTTAACTCAAACAAATGCCTACCAGTGATGTGATGGGCCAGCCAGCCAGGGTTCATCCCTGCCCTCCTGGACTTCATGGTCTGGGTAGGAAACAAAGAAAAATGAGAAGTAGACAGAGAGGCAAAGTGATTGCTAGAATAGAGGATATGGAAGAGATACCCCCAGACAGCAGTGTGAGGGGAAGGAAGGGGACTCGGGTCGGCTTTGTGTAGCTGTGTTTGTTGTAGTGAGGCCTGGCTGGCTGAGAGTGGGACACCAGGGGTCCCCCGAGCCTGTACCCATTGGTGATGCCAGATTCAGGAGGAAGGTGTTCATTGGAGTCAGACTAACTTAACTAGTTAAGTTAAACTAGTTAAAGTTTAACTGTTGGACTAAACAGGCATAACTACTTACAGAGATTCGGAAGGTTTTAGGATACTATTTTGTGACTCCAAGCTATGGTTTTCCTCTTCTATGAGCTATGGTGGTGATGGTGGGGGAGATAGTAATGGTGATGGTGGTAGTGGTACTGATGGTGATGGTGGTGTTGGTGATGAGGGCAATGATCGTGATGGAGGAGGTGGTGATGGTGTTGGTGATGGAGGTGGTATTGGTGTTGATGGTGGCGGTGATGCCACATGGTGGTAGTGGTACTGATGGTGATGGTGGTGACAATGTTGGTGGTGATGAGGGCAATGATCGTGATGGAGGAGGTGGTGATGTGTTGGTGATGGAGGTGGTAGTGGTGACGATGTTGATGGTGATACTGATGACAGAGGTGGTAATGATGGTGGTGAGAGTGGAGAGTGCATCCACAGCAGTCTGGTTGCTTTTGCTCAGGGTCCTTTGCGAGTGTCACAGTATAGATCTGTGTTCAGTGTCAGTGAGAGTTACACTGGAGTCTTCAAAGCCACTGCAGGATTTGTTAACTTAAAAAACTTACTGACCAGCCTTTGTTTGCCGTCTTTTCCAAGAAGGGGCCCAGACCTAGTCATGGAATGTAAATTTAACGATGCACTTCTCTTCTTTTTTAAATGAGTTACATCCACAAAGCCTAGTCTGCTTTTCTATTTTTAACTTTCTTTAGTTGATCAGAAATTTAAAGATGTTTGCAAAGCTGTTTAGGTGAAGCATCCTTACAGGTAGGCTCTTGCTAATGTTGTTTTTTAGCCCCTACCCTTTATCACGCCTTCCCCGCATGTGCAGCTGTCTCTGTACTTGTTTTCCATTGTCTTATGGTCTAATTAGGTCATCACAAGAACAAACGCAACTGCTGTAGCAGGGTGTGAGCAGTGAAGGTCACTTACTTTTGGGCAATATGCACTGAGCTGGTGGGAGGGGCCCTGTGGGCACATGGGGTGTACTGAGGACCCTGTTCAGTGTGGCCATCGGAGGCAACGTAGGGGCAGGGCATCACTTCATCACAAAACCAACAAATGAAAGCACTTGTGTATGGATTCAACCGAAAAGTACGATGTGTAAGGCACAAATGTCTCATTTTTGGTGATTCCTCATAGAACAGGTTTACTCCACCGTATCTTACCTCGTTGTGGTCTTCCTTGGAATAACAGAAGCACCACTGAAACCTCACCCCTTTGGTGCGGGGCCAAAAAGGGAGGATACAGTCTCCTCCCCCCGGGGGAGTGGACATGAGATGATTCAGGGACAAGAGCATTGTGGGAGCGTGAAATAATGGGGGAGGATGAGCCCTGGGCTTCTGGACACAGTTTCGAAGTCAGAACTGAACAGAGGAGACTGGGAAGTGTGGGGGATGCCTGGGAGGGAAGGGCAGGAATGGTGCAGATGGTCCTGAGACGTGTGTGGCTTCTGGGTTCCCGCCTGCATCAGCAGCACCCTGACCCCCAGCTCATGCCCTGTGCTCCTCATAGGTGCTCGCGGTGAGGATCGATGACCTAGATCACCTCCCGGAGACCACCACAATCGATGCCTCCTCTATCGGCATTGTCCAGGTGGGTGGCACAGGGCTCCAGGGGCTCAGAAACATTGGGGTAAGTGGACACCTGCAGAAGGGACCTGAGGGGCTTGGACAGGCCGGGAGGGAGCAACTCTGGGCAAGCCTGTGGCTGGGGTCACCTGTTTTCTTGGCTTCTCTTCCCCTCAGAACCTCTTAGATCATCTTCTTGTTTCTGTAGTTTCTGTGACCTCAGTTTGTTGAATACTGGTGTATCTCACCTTGGAAAACAGATGTTTTCCAGAAAAAAAGAAATTAGAACAATTGGCTGGGCACAGTGGCTCACGCCTGTAATCCTAGCAATTTGGGAGGCCAAAGCAGGCACATCACTTGAGGTCAGGAGTTCAAGACCAGCCTGGCAAACATGGAAAAACCCTGTCTCTACTAAATATACAAAAATTAGCTAAACGTGGTAGTGCATGCCTGTAATCCCAGCTACTCAGGAGGCTGAGGCAGGAAAATTGCTTGAACCCAGGGGGCAGAGGTGGCAGTGAGCTGAGATTGTGCCACTGCCCTCCAGCCTAGGCAACAGAGCAAGACTCTGTCTCAAAAAAAAAAAAATTTGATCATTAAATTGTTCTAAGCAAAATAAGCTTAAACATATCGATTAGATATCGATTAGATGAACTTAGTTTTTAAAGAAATTTTTAGTTAATACTAAATTTTTAGTCAGCAAAAATTCATTTCAGAGAATGTGTCATGCTCTCAGTGATCTAAGATCACATGTATGCCTCTTGTTCTGAAATAGCACTTTAGAGTACAGTCTTCCTGAAGGGGGTTGGGTCCGGCTGAGTGACGTGTGGAAGCTCCAGCCTCAGCCCCAGAACCCACAGGCCATTTCTACCCTTGGCAAGTCACAGGCATGGGGGGAAGGGACGTCCCACTATGACCATGATGTAGGCCCACACGGGGTCTGTCTGCCACTGGGTTAGGATCAGGTCATGTGGAAAGGCACAGGAAGCTCGAGAGGAGTGGCAGGTGACCACTCACCAGCCACCACTGCCCCACAGCCTCTGTGAGCCTGAGTGAGTCTGGCTGCAGAGCCGGCCTGGTTCAGAAGATGTGGTCACAGCCCAGCAGCGCCCTGGACACTTGCAGGGAAGTGTGCAGGGAGGGGATCCACTGGGATCATCACTGCAGCTGGGCCCTTGGTTCCTTTCCCCTGCAGTTTTTTGTGGTCAAATCTATTTTAATTCAAAAAAAAATTTTTTTAACAGTGGATTTGTTACAGCCTTGGGGAAGAGAGCCCTGATTTGAAAGCATTTTTAGCCTTGTTCTAGGAGCTCACCCGGGTAGAAACATTCCCCTTTACCCAGTGGCTTAAAAGGTTTCTAAAAAGTGTTTACATTTTAGCATAAAATACAACTTTTAAAAATACAACTTGTTGCCGGGCACGGTGGCTCACGCCTGTAATACCCGCACTTTGGGAGCCGAGGCGAGCAGATCATGAAGTCAGGAGATGGCAACCAGCCTGGCTAACACGGTGAAACTATCTCTACGAAAAAAAAAAAATACACACACACACACATATGTGTACATACATATACACACGTGTATATACATATATATACATATATGTGACTCCTGTTTTTTTTTTTTAATCTGCAACTAAAGGAACTTGCCCCGATCCTTAGAAATACAAGACTCAGCTGTGGTCACTGTTTCCTGGGACAGCTTGGTGGCCCACGAGCCTCCCCACTGATTCGAGAGTACATCCAGGGCAGTGCTGGGGTGTCTTGGCTGCTGCATGATGTGACCGACTAACCTGGTTCTTGGCTGAAACTGATTTTCCTGCAGCCTGAGCTGACTCTGGAGCAGGAGGATTTGGCCGAAGGGAAGCACGGGAAAGCTGCCAAGCGAAGTCACAAGAGGAAGCAGAAGCCAGAAGAGGAGGCGGGCGCTCCGGTGCCCGAGGACGCCACCTTCAGCGAATACTCAGAGAAGGAGACCGAATTCACAGGCAGCGTAGGCGACGAGACCAATTCTGCAGTACAGAGCATTCAGCAGGTCAGTCTGCTGCTTTATCTCCTGATTCGGTGCCACTTTCCCTAAGCATGAGAGCTCTGTGTGTGTGTGACTCCATCTCTTTTTACTATACAGTGTACATGTGGACTTCATGTGGTTGAAGGCAGCAGACATATCCTATTTTTCACTTAAGCATGTTTCATGTAAGCATTTCTGACTTCTGACCTACACATCCTGCTTGTCATTGTTAGCAGCAACATCCATTCTAGCATGCTGAAGAGGGATATCCCTGCCCGGGTGGGAATTAGGTGGGCTGTTTGCAGTTTGGGGAGATCCCAGATGGCCTCCCCAAGTCTCCTTATGATGAAAGCTCAGCCCTGAGCATTTGCTGACTAGCTGGAGAGCAAGGATCCCTCGATCTGGAAGGTGAAGGCAATCCCACAATCCCACTGTCTTGACTGGAACCTTCTGTCTTGCTCAGCCTTCGTCACTTTTGCTTTTGAAGCCTCTGAGTGTTTGATCAGTCTGTGTCTAATACTGCACGTCTCTCTCTTGATCTGGGGGATGGTAATCTTGATTGCAAAAGTTCTCCATTTATTTGGCCTTTCATCCCTCTCCATGAAAGAGAATGCTTTCTCTTATTAGCGATTGGTACTGCAAATACTTTTATTGCTCTTTGTGGCTTTGTGGTGGGATTTTTATTTACCAACAGCAGGGCACTTCGGAGGAATGAATAGAAAAAGAAAGCATCTGTTTTCTTTTTCATGCTTTCTTTTTTCTTTTTTTTTCTAGCCAGTGAAGTTAATTTGTTTCTTAGTTCCTTCTCATTGCCTTCATGATTGTGTCTGTTTCTTGTTTTTCTTTTTCGCTGGAATTTTTCCAGAACAAAATTAACTCCATTTCCTCTTTCACGAAAGAATGTCGTGCTTCTTGTTCCCGGGGCGTGGCGTGTGGTTATTCTGGCAGGGTAACACAGAGCGCATCCTGGGGAGGTCCTCGCGTTCCCTATTTTGCAAAAATGAACCGATTTTTGTGTGTGTGAATCTTCCAGGTAGTGGTGACCCTGGGTGACCCAAACGTGACCACACCGTCGAGCTCAGTTGGCTTGACCAACATCACCGTGACCCCCATCACCACTGCAGCTGGGACTCAGTTTACCAATCTCCAACCGGTGGCCGTGGGACACCTTACCACCCCCGAACGCCAGTTACAGCTGGACAACTCAATCCTGACCGTGACCTTTGACACCGTCAGCGGCTCGGCCATGTTGCACAACCGCCAAAATGATGTCCAGATCCACCCCCAGCCGGAAGCCTCAAACCCACAGTCTGTGGCCCACTTCATCAATCTGACCACCCTGGTCAACTCCATCACGCCGCTGGGGAGCCAGCTTAGTGACCAGCACCCGCTTACATGGCGGGCAGTGCCCCAGACGGACGTCCTGCCACCCCCGCAGCCGCAGGCACCGCCACAGCAGGCGGCCCAGCCCCAGGTGCAGGCGGAGCAGCAGCAGCAGATGTACAGCTACTGAGCTGCATTCCGGGAAACTCGGGGCAAGAACTGCAGAGGGATATTTGGGGTTTGTTTAGATTTGTTTGCTGGATACCAAACAAAAAGTCATACATTGCAGTGTAAGGTTCACTTAGCTTTGCAGAGTCTCTCCAGATCCCCCGCCAGCAACCATTACAGTCTGTCAGCTTAACTCTAGAAGTGACCTCTGGCAGGCAAGAGTTTTAAACTGGATGGGGTTCCACACTATGCCTTACCAAGGCAGTAAGTCCTGGGCCGGGGCCCCATCTGCCTCCCCTTACAGAAGCAGTGTTCACCTGACAGGGTTCGGGAAAGTGAGGCTGAGAGAGAAGCAGGATCGTAAGAGGCAGGAGATAAGTTATTAAGGACACAAATGGTCCATTTTCTTTTTTCTTTTAGAGCTTGGTTCCTGTCTGAGAACACAGACAGCATTCACAGGTGGCAGCAGGGAACATTTTCTCCTTGCTTCTGGATTTTTTTCGCAAGTGAGCAGATAGAAGTTAAAGTAACGTTTATTCTCTTTGAACTAGGAGTTGAGTTGGTTCTTACACAACTATGGGCTGAAACTATATGTGAGGTGTGCTGAGCCGCATGTGATCCTGCAACCTTGGAGATCAAGGTCATCATGGATAAGGGGTCACGTGAGGTCACTGACTGCAGCTCAAAAGGCATCTTAGTAATATCTGTGAATCAATTTCCAATAGTTTTTTTCCTTTTTTTAACTTTATTTCAAACATACATTATGTGTTCAAGGCTGTTATGGCCAATACTGTGTTTTAGTTTGATGTTACCATGATAAAGTCGTGTGCACTGTAGGACCATCGGTCCCTGTCCACCGTTCCCAGCTGCCCAGATGCAGAGGGTCGTGCGGCTGTGAGGAGTGAGCCTCCCTGCGGCCGCCAGCGGCTCCTCCGGGTTGTCTCAGGATTCTCTGCAATCCAAATGTGTCCATTCTGGCGGAAGCACAGCCAGTATTCCGAGTGGAAGAAATGGGGGGAAATTCTTATTTTCCTTCTGTTTAAACTTCAATCCCAAAGGTTGGTGTATTTCACCACCAATTTTCTATAAAAATATTGAATGAGTTTGGCTCTTTACAGTGGAAAAGTGTAGGTATTTCAGAACCACAGAGAAAATGCTGTTTCCTGCCAGGTGGTAATGAAAGCAGAGAGGCTAGTTCACTAATAGAAGCATTAATTGCCCCTAAAACTGAATGTGTGGTTAACAGCCAGGTCTGTGTACCAGTTTCGGGGCAGGGGCCAGGGTTGGGGGAGGCACCCAGCCCTCCTGCCCACTGCAAGAAACACTGAGAGGTGTGGGGAGAAGTGTGCTGTTAACTCTCCTGGTACTCTGTTGAACACTGGCCACAGTGAGAGGACAAGCCTGCCTTAATGTGTCCTGCTTTGCCAGTTATCCCAGATCCTGTACAAACTGGGAGTCCATCTTGAGGAAACACTGGCATGGCTGAGTAATTGATGAAGAGCAGTCCTGATGTTGCCAGCAGAGCAAAGGATGGTTGTGTTTTTCAAAACGCAACTTTCTCAGCACTTCACTCCAAACAGCAGACTTTTGAGGATAGGGCTGGAATTTATTTTGTGCAATATATGCCTTCCTGAACTAAGGAAAGTTCATCCCCAGGCAGCACGCAGGAGGGTCTGCAGGGCTCACCTCCTCACCTCACCCACCATCACTCGCGCCCAGCTCTCACCTCTCAGTTGAATAGTGGGAGATCATTAGACTTTTAATTTATGAGAATTATTTTATGTTATTTATGTATATAATTAACTGTTTTATACATAATAGTTTCATCAAATGAACTCGGGCTTGGGGTGATATTGTCTCCATTCTCCAGATACAAGTGCTGCAGGCATCCATGGAATCAGCAGGAGACCAGGGCTCCTAAGATATATTTTTAAAAATCAGTATCGATTTCTTTTTGCCTTTGCAGAATCTGAAGGGCAAATGACCTCGCAGACGCTCCCAACAGGCTTTGGGCTCATGACGAACCACCCACTAGCATCGATCTTCTATTCCTCTTCTCTATAAAATAAAGGCCTTGGAAATCACAATTTTATTTTTTTAAAGAAATTGTTTTAGTGCCTAGAGTAAGACCGCATCAAATGTTTTTAAAGAACCTAATTTAGATTGTGTGGTATATACCACTGCTTATCTCAATACACAGACACCTCATACTTCTTGTTATAAGTGAGAACTCTAAAGAAAAATCTAACTCCCAAGTTTTCTGTAAACATGTGGTCTTAATAGGGTTACTGTCTGAGGCAAAGTGGGTTGTCTTAAAGCAACTGCTACAAATTTGCATAAAAAACTAGATAACAAAATACAACCACTACGTGCCACCCAGCCAAAAGAGTCCTCAGCTGTATGCGGTTCTGCGTGTCGTGTGACAGGAAGTATTTCGTTTTTTAACTGATCCAAGGTGCACAGATGTATTCATAAAGGAAGACATTAGATCCAGCCATTGTGGCCACCAGGCTCTGTGGACCCATCTCAGTCGAGAATTTGTTTTGGACCCGTGGCTCCGTGCATCTGTGGACTCGAGTACCATCCGCTGGTGTGAGTCTTGCAGGGAGGCCACAGGTACAGCTGCTCCCTGTGAATCTGGTCTCTGGGTTGAAAAGGGGCCCGGGCCTCTGCAGTGCTCTAGCATGTGACATGTTCTCAGGAAAACGTTCTGTGCCAAGTGCCGCCTCGCTGTGTCCAGCATGGGACTGCGCTGGAGGGTCCGGCATGGAAGGCAGAGCTCCTGTACCTCTATCATTCCCATTTGCAGCATCCAAAGGCGGAAGGCTCATGGCCTCCCCGCTAGAGGCGGCATCTCGGGCTTTCCCGTTGGATTTTGAAAGGCATTAAGACTGTTTGGAGATGTTGGGTGTATTTCGTGTCACATCCGTTTGTATGATGATGAATAAAAGGTGCTGTGACCCGTGTTTTCAATGGCTGGCCTTCTGCTCCCACTGAGAGTTAGGAAAGGTGGCGTAGTTGGTATGCTTTGAGAATGCTCACAGTTTCTGCTGTCAGCCACATCTTGATTCCTCTCAGGTCCAGAACTCATGAAATGTCTGGATTATTTGAAATGTTCCTGTAGATACTGAGGTATCACAGCAGCTTTCACAGGGATTGCCAAAAAAAAAAAAAAAAAAAAGGCAACAAAGAGGGTACATGTAGCATTTTTTTGTAAAGCTTAGATCGAGAAAGAACAGGCACCAAAAAGATCAATAGCTAGAGACAGGCAATACTTCAGCAGGCGTTTCTTTGGGCAGATGGTCTGGAATGACCCCTTATCTTTTGATCAAATATTAAATGATGTATTCTAATTTTTTTCTTTTTTTGAGACAGTCTCTCGCTCTGTCACCCAGGCTGGAGTGCAGTGTGAGATCTCAGCTCACTGCAGCCTCCGCCTCCCAGGTTCCCGTGATTCTCCTCAGTCTCCCAAGTAGCTCAAATTACAGGTGCCTACCACCACGCTTGGCTAATGTTTGTATTTTTAGTAGAGATGGGGTTTCACCATGTTGGCCAGGCTGGTTTTGAACTCCTGGCCTCAAATGATCCACCCACCTCAGCCTCCCAAAGTGCTGGGATTATAGGCGTGAGCCACTGTGCTCCGCCTGCTAGGTCATTTTAAAGTTAGGAAGCACCTCACATATCCAGTCTTCTGAGGATTTGACCTATGAGAACCACGCCTTGGATATTTAGATAGCATCTGGCAGCAATGAATTCTCCTGCCAGGAAGTAGGATTCATTCATTTCACGTTTGGCCAATTGTGAGCACGTCCTTGTGTGTGCCAGACCTGTGTGGTTCTCATTGCACACAAAGGCAGACTCAGCCTTTGAAAACACTCTGCAGGGAGAAACGGTGGTGATGCTGTCAGCATGCACGTTGGATTCGTCAGTGCCCCCATGTTTCTTTCTGGAGTGCAAACTGCCGCCTAATAATTTGCTCCGCTAAGAGTCACACAATGTGGTGGAAAACTAACAAGGACACAGTCTGAATATGGCCTTTTCACAAGCATTAGACACCAGCTCCCGCAGAGAGGGGAAAAGAGCAGGCCATTGGCTTCTTCCCCATCAGGTTGTACAACTGGTGTTGAGTGTATCCTCACAGGGGTCCTTGTTCTGGCATGACAGGGATGGGTGACCTTGCCTATATGGCGGTGCAATCATCAAAATCCTCTGGAAGTGGCCCTGGGTTGCCCGGACAAAGCTGGCTGGGGCCTCCCCTCCCATCTGAGCCTTGCTTCCAGTGGAGCTGAGAGCTTCCCTTCCCTTAGCCAGAGAATGTGACTCCCCTGAGCCCAGGGTTCCCAAGTGCAGGCAGCTGGCATTCTGTGTCCTGGAAGCATGGCAGCCACACCCAGACTGCCTTGGAGCCAAGTAGCCTGTTCTTTCCCCACTGACAGGCTTGCCTTCTATGTGTTTTATAAAGAGGGAGACCGTGGGGAAGGCACCCTTCGTTGGAATGTAGAACCACCTGTCTAGAGACACACCACTGCCCAGCACACCTCTGGGTAGAGGGAGGACCAGACCCAAGACTTCACTCCTGCCAATATAGCCTGTTCCCCGAGTGAGACGTTCAGCTTCTCCGTGAGGAACAAACTCACCCGTCCACCAAACCCGAAGAACGGACTCAGGGACCCGGAGAATAGCAGAAGTGAGACTTTCATGACGATCTTGCAAGATTGGTTGTCTGATGGGCAGGCACACCCAGTGCAGTTTCAACAAGCAATTTATCCCCTAGTGTGCAGGTCCCTCCCCAAGTTCCTCATGGGTTGAGCTCTATGGGCTCACAATCTTCCCACACATCACCTATTGGTTGTTGGGCAGGGGTTTTGGGTGTCTTTTTAGGGTTGTCCTGCTGCATTTTGTTGCAGCCCACAATGCATTGCAATCCTAGTAAGCTCAGGGACTCTTCAAGCATTTGACTTATGACCTAAGTAGCTGGGCAGGCTGATAAGAATAGACGAAATGAGTTATTTTACAGGCTAGTAAACTTTCATCTTTGACTAAATTTCTTTGATTTGGGTGAGCGCAATGAAGGGGGAGTGGAGAAAGGGGGAAGGGGGAGGTTGACAAGCAGGCATTGACGATCCAAGCAGGGGCCTAGTGTATCCTGTTTCTTCTGTAGTTTGCTGACCTAAGCCGATTCTAGGCAATTTGTTTTGGAAATAGACCTCTGCATACATTACTTGCTTCACGTCACTGCACTTGCATCACAATTTGGGGCCTGACCTGAACACCAGCTGTTTCCTTCTCTCTTGAGTTTAAGTCACAAAATCTTATAGCAAGGTAATGAAGGCAAGAGGCGCGCCTGCCTCCATGCTGTAGGAAACAGCCTCTAGAAACCCAGAGACTGCCCTTGCTGCTTATCTAAAACCGCCTGGAAGAGGCATGCTGGTCGCAGGAGAGTCCTATGTGTCCTTTGTGTTTTGCCATTTTTTCCGTGAATTAAAGCGTATGATTCTTCTCTACCTGCGAGTGTCACAGGATCATCAAGCTCAACACATCCACCTCATAGAGTTCACATGCCCTTTCCCCAGCCCGGCCTCAAACCTGGCCCTTCCCCACTGACCCTATGCTCACCAACAGCCCTGTCATCGCTAAACACACAAGCTCAGAGCCCAGCTTCATCCTAGACTTGCCCTGCTTCCCACCCTGACGTCCAAGTGTTTGCAAAAATGTCCAGGTTTTAAGACCAGGTGTGGTGCCTCACACCTGTAATCCTAACATTTTGGACGCCAAAGCAGGAGAATCGCTTGAGGTCAGGAGTTCAAGACCAGCCTGAACAACATAGTGAGACCCTATCTCTTAAAGGAAAAAGAAAATGTCCATGTTTCACCATGTCCTCCGCTATTGCCCGACTCCAGGTTTCCAGCTGACACCTCCACTTTCCTGTCAGCTTCCAGTCTTGTCCCAGGAAGTCTGTTCTCCATGCTGTGGCCTCAGGGACTTGAAGGTGCACATTCTACAGTATGGCCCACACACCAAGCCTAGCGTCCTCCCTTGGATCCTGAGCGCTCTCTGAATACCCACAGATCCTTTCTGCAGCCTCCAGGTCTGTAGGGCCTGGCCCTGCTTCCTGCCAGCCAGTTTTCTTTCTCATCCCCACCACCCCTCACCAGAGTCTTGCATCTGCCATTCATACTGTATGGAGGGGCTCACACAGGCAATTCAGTTCTCTGATCTGAACATTTCTGCTTCTGACCTGCATGGGGTAGGAACTAGACTTAACTCTTCTGCTTGAACCAGCTAAAAAGCCCAGACATGGCCAGGCGTGGTAGCTCATGCCTGTAATCCCAGCACTTTGGGAGGCCGAGGTGGGCAGATCACTTGAGGTCAGGAGTTCCAGACCAGCCTAGCCAACATGGGGAAACCCCATCTCTATTAAAAATACAAAAATTAGCCGGGTGTGGTGGTGCACACCTGTAATCTCAGCTACTTGGGAGGCTGAGAGAGGAGAATCACTTGAACCTGGGAGATGGATGTTGCAGTGACCCGAGATCACCCCACTGTACTCCAGCCTGGGTGAAAGAGTGAGACTTCATCTCAAATAAACAAAATCATAAAATAAAATGTGTAATAATACTGGCACTGAGGCCAGGAGGAGAGGCAGTGGAAGTATTCTGTGTAGGATTCTTATGTTCTATGGGAAGTGGTAGACTCATTTGAAGGTGGATTACAATAAGTTAACATTGGGTGCTAGAAACTCTAAAGCAATAGCTATCACAGAGCAAAGTTATAACTAATGAGCCAACAGAGGTGATACATGAGGAATGCTCAATTAAAGCAAAAGAAAGCAGCAAGAGAGGAAAAGGAGAATAAAGAACAGATGGACAAACAGAAAACAAACAGCAAGACGGGGGATTTAAATCCACTGTATCAATGGCTTTCAACAAAATGATCCGAACACCCTCACTGAATGGCAAGGATTGTGAAATTGGATTTAAAAACTAGGAGCAGCAGCAAGACCACAGTCTATGGCTTGTATGGAAAACTCACTGTAGAACAGAATTATCTGCTCTGGAATTGACACTCCTCCCAGCTGCTCCCAACTCACAGGGGAGGCCCAGTCACCCACAGGGGCCAGGACCTACAGGTCCTACCATGTGTGTGGGCTGGACATCGCTGCTGAACAGCACTAAAGACCACTCCAGACACTACAAGGTGGGTCATATTATCCTCCTCACTTTACACACGAGTAGAGTCGTGAAGTCTGATAACTTGCTCCAGGCCACACTGTTGGAAACTTGCAAAGTTAGAATCTTACGCCTATACCTGCCTGATCCCAAACCTGCACTCTCGTTCCTCCTGTGACACGGCCTGTGAGTCTTCAAAAGGAACATAGTTGAACCATACACAATCATTGCTTCTGTAGGTCAAAAACTGCCAAACATTAGTTATTGCATGTGGTTCAATCTGATGCGATTGAGCCATATGACTATTATTTTTGCCAATTTTGTTCTCTAAATGTTTGAATTCTCAGAGTCCAGTATTTAAGTGCTGTTGAATTTTGTAAAGTGATGAGTGACTTAGGGATGAGTCACGAATCGTCTGCCCTGAGTAAAAGTCCCTAGAGTGAATTAGAAAAGGTGAACATATTTATATCATATAATACTTATATATCATAAACATTATATGTTTATGACTGAATATTTTAATTTTTTATTTTAGGTTTTCTTGGACTGGAATCAAGAAGTATAAAGTCGACCTTGTGTTTCAGAGCTATTAGACATGGTAGGCAAAGTAATTTAAAAAATTTTTTGAAATAATAATAGACTCACAGCAGACTGCCCAGTACAGGGGAAATCCCATGAACTCTTCCCAGCTTCCTCTAATGGAAGTAATTTACATACTCTTAGTACAATTAGCAAAGGCAGGATCCTGACACTGGTTCACTACTATGACTACTACAATCACTGAACTGGTCTGCAGACTTCATTCAGATTTCCCCAGTTTTTACACACATTTGTGTGTGTGTAGTTTTATGTAATTATTATTATTATTTTTTTTTGAGACAGTCTTGCTCTGTCGCCCAGGGTAGAATGCAATGGTGCAATCTTAACTCTGCAATCTCCACCTCCCAGGCTCAAATGATCCTCCAGCCTCAGTCTTCCAAGTAGCTGGAACTACAGGCATACACCACCACACCTGCCTAATTTTTGTATTTTCTGTAGATGGACAGGGTTTCGCCATGTTGCCCAACCTAGTCTTTAACTCCTAAGTTCAAGTGATCTGTCCACTTTGGCCTCCCAAAGTGCTGGGGTTACAGGAGTGAGCCACTGTGCCCAGCCATATATGATTGTATCCCATGTAGAAATCAGTGGAACCACCACAATCAAGTTACAGAACTGATCTATTTCCTTGAAGGAATGCCTTCAAGTTACCCCTATGCAGTTGTACCCATTGCTCCCTCATTCCCTAGCCTCCCTGATCCCTCTCATTCCTTACCCTCCCCCCATCACTCCTCATTCCCTAGCCTCTCCCATCCCTCCCCCATTCCCTAGCCTCAGGAAATCACCATCTGCTCTCTACCTCTATAATTTTGTCATTTCAAGAATGTTATATAAAATGAAATAATACATTCTATAACTTTTAAAAATACGGTATATTTATCTATCAAGGTATTATTCTTTACATGTTAACCATGCTTTTTTTTTTTTTTTTTTGAGACAGTCTCACTCTGTTGCCCAAGCTGGAGTGCAGTGGCACAATCCTGGCTCACTGCAACCTCCACCTTCTGGGTTCAAGCAATTCTCCTGCCTCAGCCTCCCGAGTAGCTGGGATTACAAGTGCATGCCACCACACCGGCTGATTTGTTTATTTTCAGTAGAGACTGGGTCTCACCATGTTGGCTAGCCTGGTCTCAAACTTCTGACCTCAGGTGATCTGCCCGCCTTCACCTCCCAAAACCATGATTTTTAAATGGAAACTTTTAGTGAGATAGCAGATCACATAAAATCAACTTTTACTGAGGTAACAGATTCACATAGTTATCAAAAATCACTGAGAGAGCTCTTATACTTTGTCCAGTTTCCCCCAGCAGTTAACACTTTGAAAAACCATTGTACTAGATCACAGTTAGAACTGACTTCGATACAATCCACTGGTCTCATTCAGATTTCATTTATACCCTGTGTGTGTTTATTAGATTCTATACAATGCTGGTGTATCATTGTGTTGGTCTGTGTATCTGCCCCATGTCAAGATACCAAGTATGTCACTTTTTGAGATTGGATTTTCCTTTTTGAGACAAAGTCTCCCTCTGTCACACAGGCTGGAGTGCAGTGGCTCAATCTCAGCTCCCTGCAACTTCCGCCTCCCAGGTTCAAGCGATTCTCCTGCCTCAGCCTCCTGAGTAGCTGGGATTACAAGGGTGCGCCACCACACCCAGATAATTTTTGTATTTTTTTTTTTTTTAGTAGAAATGGGGTTTGGCCAGGGTGGTCTTGATCTTCTGACCTTGTGATTTTTCCACTCGGCATGATACCCTAGAGATGCTCCCAAGTTGCTGGGTGTGTCAATAGTTCATTCTTTTTCACTGCTGAGGCCATTATGTGGATACACTATGGTTTATTTAGGCATTCACCCATTGAAGGACAATTTTGGTTGTTTCCAGTTTGCAGCTATTCTGAATCAAAGTTGCTATGAATATTTATGTGAGTATTTTTGTGTACATAAGTTTTCATTTCTCTGGAATAAATGCCCAGGAGTAAGATTACTGAAGATCAGTGTACAGGTTTCTGGGGAATAGTAACTGTGGAACTGCCTTATAACCAATGTTAAATCATTTCAAATGTGGTTTGTATTTTCCACGTAACTAGTATTGTGTAGCACAGAGGTTGTACAAATTATTCATGCTGTATTCTAAGAGAAAAATTTAACAATTCAGGTAATAGTTTGGGGAGATAAGAAAAATAATTTGCCCAGTTCGGATGAACCACGGGGAGAAAAGGCTCCCAACATCTTTTACTTTTAACCATGTTTTTTCTGGGTCTAGGTGTTGTTGCAAGACATACTTCCTTAGCCACCAAAGCTTTGAAGCTTCAAACCAACAGCTGAATGTGTTCCATCCAGTTGGAATTATCACTTGAAATTTTCAAGTCTTCATGAGACTCGAAAACCCTCATCTCCAATGATTCATTTATTAGAAGATCACTAATGAATTCAACTTTGTTCATTAACTTATATTTGTTGTCCCTTTTCAGCAAATGGGAAAACATGATCATTCAAGCCTTTGAATTCTCCATGCTACCTTAATGATTAATGGAATGTTACTGTCCAGTAGAAAATGGTTTCTTATGACAAGTGATCTTTATTATGCTCGATGATTACATAATGGAAATAGCAAATAAAAAAGGCATTTATCTGACATAATTATGTAAGTCTTATGTCTAAAATTGTAGTACATTCTGATGCCCCCTGGGTACATGTTGGCATTTGAATATAGAAGCTAGTGGTGTATTACTGTGCGTTATTCGGTTTTAAACTATCATATTCCCTGGACTGTCCCCACACATCCCAACCATTCCTATATAACTTTCTAGTGCCCAACTTGGGACGGTCCATTAGAGAGCCTTGATGGATAAAATAAAAAACAGTGGAAACTCCCAGTAAATACCACAGTGAAAAAAATACCATGTCACATGCTCTAAGTATCTTAGTATCCCAAGCTAAGACCTTTTCTTACTGCAGTTGGTTGTCTACTTGGTAGATTGGACACTGATTTGTTTAGTGCTTTAGAAACAGATCTACAATGTGTTCCTAGATTTTCAGTTATTATGTAGGTCTTGAAAGTATCAGTAAAAATACCAAATTGAAAAGAATTCTATTTAAATATCCAGCTCATCAGTTTAGTGTAAGAGGAGGAATAGCCCGATGTGCGATAATCATTCTACTAACATCGGCTCAGTCGCTCCCTGAAATAATTGTTATCTCATTATCAGATGATTTAGGTTTCCCAATAAAAGGATAGAATTCATTGTCAGTAAAACTGAATCATTCATTACTATTACTTGAGGGAGAGTCTCACTTATGTCGCTCAGACTAGAGTGCAGTGGTGCGATCACAGCTCACTACAGCCTCAACTTCCTGGATTCAGGTGATTCTCTTACCTCAACTTCTCGAGTAGCTTGGACTATAGGTGTGTGCCACCATGCCCAGATAATTTTTTTTCAGTATTTTTTTTTTTTTTTTGTAGAGACAGGATTTCACCATGTAGCCCAGACTAGTCACTAATCCCAGGACTCAAGCAATCCGCCTGCTTTAGCCTCCCAAAACGCTGAGATGATAGGCATGAACCACCACACCCGGCCTCCGTAAAACATCATTACAAAATATTGTCTGAATAAATCTGTAATTTGATGTTTATGGAACTGGGTTTCTTTTGTTTTTGCATCACTGTCAGTCCTTTGGGAGAAATTGGGAATTTTGAGAGGCTGCCAGGCCCTTACTCAGGCTGAATAATTCCTTTAAGGAGAACGAGCGCGTGGATGGTGCACACTAGGCTGAAATGCATGGGCCCTAATGAAGAACATCCCTCCAAGATTCAGTGGAAAGTTCCTGAAACCACCAGCAAGCAAGCATATGTGCCGCCAGTTTTTTGTTTTTGTTTTTTTTTGAGACGTAGTTTTGCTCTGTTGCTCAGGCTGGAGTGCATGGCGCGATCTTAGCTCACTGCAAGCTCCGCCTCCCGGGTTCAAGCAATTCTCTTGCCTCAGCCTCCCGAGTAGTTGGGATTACAGGCGCCCAACACCACGCCTGTCTAATTTTGTATTTTTAGTAGATATGGGATTTTTCCATGTTTGTTAGACTGGTCTCAAACTCCTGACATCAGGTTATCCACCTGCCTTGGCCTCCCAAAGTGCTGGAATTACAAGCGTGAGCCACTGCCCCCAGCTTGTATTTGTTAAAAGCTAGTAGCCACATTTTCTTAATCCAGTCTGTCACTGATGGACATTTGGGTTGATTCCAAGTCTTTGCTATTGTGAATAGTGCTGCAATAAACATACGTGTGCATGTGTCTTTATAGCAGCATGATTTACAATCCTTTGGGTATACACCCAGTAATGGGATGGTTGGGTAATACGGTATTTCTAGTTCTAGATCCTTGAGGAATCGCCACTTTTTTCCACAATGGTTGAACCAGTTTACAATCCCACCAACAGTGTAAAAGTGTTCTTATTTCTCCATATCCTCTCCAGCACCTGTTGTTTCCTGACTTTTTAATGATTGCCATTCTAACTGGTGTGAGATGGTATCTCATTGTGGTTTTGATTTGCACTTCTCTGATGGCCAGTGATGATGAGCATTTTTTCATGTGTCTGTTGGCTACATAGATGTCTTCTTTTGAGAAATGTCTGCTCATATCCTTCACCCCCTTGTTGATGGGGCTGTTTTTTTCTTGGAAATTTGTTTGGGTTCTTTGTAGATTCTGGATATTAGCCCTTTGTCAGATGAGTAAATTGCAAAAATTTTCTCCCATTCTGTAGGTTGCCTGTTCACTCTGATGGTAGTTTCTTTTGCTGTGCAGAAGCTCTTTAGTTTACTTAGATCCCATTTGTCAATTTTGGCTTTTGTTGCCATTGCTTTTGGTGTTTTAGACATGAAGTCCTTGCCCATGCCTATGTCCTGAATGGTATTACCTAGGTTTTCTTCTAGGGTTTTTATGGTTTTAGGTATTAAGAAAATGTGGCACATATATACCATGGAATAGAATGCAGCCATAAAAAAGGATGAGCTCATGTCCTTTGCAGGGACATGGATGCAGCTGGAAACCATCATTCTCAGTAAACTATTGCCAAAAACAGAAAACCAAACACTGCATGTTCTCACTCATAGGTGGGAATTGAACAATGAGATCGCTTGGACTCTGGAAGGGGAACATCACACACCGTGGCCTATTATGGGGAGGGGGGAGGGATGGCAATGGGAGTTATACCTGATGTAAATGATGGGTTGATGGGTGCTGACGAGTTGATGGGTGCAACACACCAACATGGCACAAGTATACATATGTAACAAACCTGCACGTTGTGCACATACACCCTATAACTTAAAGTATAATTTAAAAAAAAAGAAGAAAAAAGCAAAAAAGTAAAATAATAAAAGTCTTTTAGAGATGAGGTCTTGCTATGTTACCCAGGCTGGTCACAAATTCCCAGCCTCAAGTGATCCTCCTGCCTAGACCTCCCATAGTGCTGGGATTATAGGCATGAGCCACCCCACCTGGCCTGTTTTATAAATTCTTAAAGCTCCAATTAACGTATCAAGAGCCAAGCTTCAGTCTCTGGATATGAGGAGAGATAGCTCGGGCTGTGATATACAGCTGTTCCTGCCACACTAAAAGCAGGAAACCCTGCCCACTGAGGCCCCATAGACTGCAGAAGGGAGAGGCAGACAGAAATAAAGGAAAACATAAAGACATACACCTGGTATAAAATGTCAGGGAGGAGGTATATAAAAGAAATTGAGGAATCTTGTGTGACATACCCCATTTGGAACTCTGGAAACTAGAACACAGGACAGCCCCACACAAATGCAAAATGCTACATCAAAGCGATGTCAGTGATATGACATAAACAGGTAGAGACAGGACTAGAATAAGCACTCCTTAGCCTCCCTTCACTGTTATGTGATATAGAAGGGATCTTAAAGTCACTGCAAGCCTAGGGAAAGGAGCTGAGATGAAGGCCTGTGGAACTCTCATGGAACCATACTGGTGATGAGCAATGACTGTTTCAGCAGCTGTAAACTTGATAGTCACAGTCTGGGTGGAGAGCATGGTTTAGACTCAAAGAGCACTACAGCTCAGCGACAATCATTGTAAGGTACATGGATGTGCTTTGGTCAAAGAATAGGATCAGGTAAACATCCTGCATGACTCAGCGAGTTTGTAACATAGGCACACAGTTCCATGTATAATGTAAACACAGCTATGTAGCCATAACATGGGAAGGCCATCACTTGGCTCTAGGCCACTATTGTCTGTAAAAGGTGTAACTGCCCTGCTGACATTGTACAGGCATACTCACAGCCAGAGAGAGAGAAAGAGAAAGAGGGCCAAAACTGTCCATCTTTAAAGACAGACAGTGGGGAGCCAGAACACAACTCGGCTTATTTGTACCCAGAGGTAAAGATTTAAGCTGCTGACCCTGAAGGCAAGGGAGAGCCAGCTACGCAGTTGTGCATGAGAGTGGCCGGAGCAGGCAGCCACAGAGACAGGGACAGTGTAAGAGAGCTACTAAATACAGCCATATTTCACCTTAAAAAAAAAAAAAAGGCTAATAGCAAAACGCTTGGTCGCTTTCCTGGCTCCTGACTGCTGTTTTTGATGTTTGCTTTCACAGCTGCAAACACGGCTGCCCAGAGAACTTTGTCCCACTCTGGATGTAATTAGCCACCCCCAACCCACACCTGCCTTCAGGTGGCGTCAAAGCTGAAATATTTTAACTGATTATTCACTAGCCAGAGTCAGACTTCTGACTCGACAAGGCTTAACCTCAGCTTTGGTTTGTCATGCAAATTGCTGTGAGAAATTCTGTTTGGTGGACAAGTTGCTCCCGGCTCTGGTGACTCACAGCTGAGCCCAACGTCCTTTTCCTCAACTCGGGACCCAATCAAGTTTTATAGCCCCCGGCGGCAACCTGACAACCACTGTTTCAAGCCAAGAGCAAGAACATGGCTCAACTATCCCAGACATGATTTATTTTCTTATTAATGAAGCAAGTGGGAGAGATTTCCCAACTTCACGCAATCATCTAACAGCATTCCTGTCCACAAACATCCTTGTGTCAGATTCTTCAGGCTATTTCCTCCTGTTCTGTTCTTGTAAACATCAGGTAGAGGTAATGGTAGCCTTATGTCTAATAACCTTTCACTTCTTCAATCCAGACTAACCCCTCAACCAGCCTGCGTCGTTACTGTTTCCTCTAGACAACTTCTCCCCTCTGACTTTCCTATGAACTTTCAAGGACTGCAAGTATTGGTTGAAAGCCTTACAAGCTTTAAGTACTATTTGACATATTCTCCTTGAAGAGTCTCTGAAATCGCTCTATGAGTGATTGAAAACTGGTGACTTTAAAACTCCAAATCATTTACCATTTTGTTTTCTTTTTGAGACAGGATCTCCCTCTGTGGCCCAGGCTGAAGTGCAGTGGTGTGATCACAGCTCACTGCAGCCCTGACCTCCCAGGTTCAAACCATCCTCCCACCTCAGCTTCCCAAGTAACTCAGACTATAGGCATGCACCACTATGGCAGCTATTTTGTTTTGTTTTGTTTGTAGCGACAGAGTCTCACTATGTTGCCCAGGCTGGTCTTGAATTCTTGGGTTCAAGCAATCCTACCACCTTGGCCTCCCAAAGTGCTGGGATCATAGGTGTGAGCCACTGCAACTGACCCCCATTTAACTTCAATTACACCTGACTTTAAGCACATAGAGATTTTCTAGAGCATACTGAGTGTTGTTCTGTCTTTGATGGTAAAGCTTGCAGAACATCACTGAAATGAGGACCTTTTAAAAAGCTTCACTTTCCTGAAAGTGATAAAGCAAAGCAGCACCTGAGCTGCTTTCCATGACTTTTTCTTTTTGAGATGGAGTCTCGCACCGTCGCCCGAGCTGGAGTGCAACGGCGCGATCTTGGCTCGCTGCAAACTCCACCTTCTGGGTTCAAGTGGTTTTCCTGCCTCAGTCTCTTGAGTAGCTGCGACTTGTAGTCCCATGTGCCACCACGCCTAGCTAATTTTTCTATTTTTAGTAGAGACGGGTTTCACCATGTTAGCCAGGCTGGTCTCAAACTCCCGACCTCAAGTCATCCCCCCACCTCAGCCTCTCAAGGTGCCGAGGGATTACAGGCATGAGCCACTGTGCCTGGCCTGCTTTCCATGACTTAACAAAAGGAAATTGTAACATGTTTAAATTATTGCTGACATGAATCCATGGACAGATCATGGGGACGGCGTGCTCTGGCTTCCTGAAAAATCCCGTACAAAGAACACTGTTCACAAACAGCACCCTTCCATGCTTTTCAAGGGAAAGTGTAGTAAAGGAGAATGGGGAGGACTACCAGTTGCTCTGTCTAGGTTTTATTTTTTTAATGCACATAAATAATCTACTCATTGTAATGCAGTCTTACACTCCATCTTTTTGTTTTCTCTATAAAACAGCTCTTCAGGCTGGGCACGGTGGCTCACACCTGTAATCCTAGCACTTCGGGAGGCCGAGGAAAGTCGATCACCTATAGTCAAGAGTTCAAGACCAGCCTGACCAACATAGTGAAATCTTGTCTCTACTAAAAATACAAAAATTAGCCGGGCATGGTGGCAGGTGCCTGTAATCCCAGCTACTTGGGAGGCTGAGGCAGGAGAACTGGTTGAACTCAGGAGGCAGAGGTTGCAGTAAGCCAACATCATGCCATTGCACTCCAGCCCGGGCTTCAGAGAGATACTCGGTCTCAAAAAAAGTAAAAGTAAAAATAAAACAGCTCTTCATTGTTGTGTATTTCTGTGGTTTTATTTTCTAAGTATATGACTCCATAAACTTTAAGCTTTGATGATCAGTTTTTCAATTTCCCAGGGGAATTTATAATTTTAATCTCATCATTGTGGTTACATCAAATCTGAACTTATTTTAGAAACTGTTAGTATGAACTCGACTAGACCATATTGAAAGCCTAGATACTTCTATGCTGACATTTTTCTTAGTTTTTTTTATTCTTTAGAAAATTATGTTTGGTTCATTAAAATCCCATCCTGGCCAGGCACGGTGGCTTATACTTGCAGTCCCAGCATTTGGGGAGGCCAAGGAGAGCGAGAATAGCTTGAGCTGAGGAGTCCGAGACCAACGTGGTCAACATTGTGAGACTTCCTCCACCCCCCAACTAAAAAGTAACAACAGTAAAAATGTCATGGCAGCTGCTCCCAGAGGTTTTTGTTTCACTGTATTTTGGAAAATAGTTAAAATACTGGGATGAAAATTATACTGTTTTAGACTTCTGATTTCTTTTTAGTTAGCCATCCCTCTGTCCATTGTGCAACAAGGTTTGTGCAAACGTCTCATCTCTGAGATGGGTGGGCCTTCAATTTTGATTTCTGTGATAACAGGCAACAGTCAAGGACAGATCAGAAAATAGGCAGACAAAAGTCATTGAGGCTGGCTGTAAATCAGGAAACATTTATCCTTAAATCTGGGTAGTAAGCCTTAAAATATATACGTGGTCGGAGTTGTATACTGAGCTATAATATGGGTCTTTTTACTGTCTTGAAGAAAAATAAATGTGTACTTTTTAATATAATAGATTCAAAAGAACCTCCAAGCAGAGCTTATAGACTCTTTTGGCATAAAAGGCAGGGCATCTCTTCTTGAACTGGAAACCCAGGGTGCATCATGTCCCTTAGGGAATGACATCCACGCCACCGCTGCCCTCACCAGGAGCCAGCCCTGTCAATATCCACCCAGTCCAGGTGATGGTGTGCTCCCTCCTCCTCCCGCAGACACCTCTGCCCTGCTCTGCATGCTGGGGAGTTGGACGTGCATACTAGCCAGTCACAGACAAAAATTATTGCCACAGAAAATGCATTATAAAAATGTATCTGAAAATGTGGGCAAATATGAGTTTTTGGTTTTAATTATTTACATATTTAAAATGTTTAGTTAGGCCGGGTGTGGTGGCTCATACCTGTAATCCCAGCACTTTGGGAGGTCGAGGCGGGTGGATCACCTGAGGTCAGGAGTTCGAGACCAGACTGGCCAATATGGTGAAACCCCATCTCTACCAAAAATACAAAAACTAGCCGGGTGTGGTGGTGCAGGCCTGTAATCCCACCTCTGCCTCCTGGGTTCAAGCTATTCTCCTGCCTCAGCCTCCTGAGTAACTGGGATGACAGGTGCGCACCACTATTACCAACTAATTTTTGTTTTTTTAGTAGAGACAGGGTTTCACCATGTTGGCCAGGCTGGTCTCGAACTCCTGACCTCACGATCCTTCCACCTTGGCCTCCCAAAGTGCTGCGGATTACAGGTGTGAGCCACTGTGCCCAGCCCTAAATGTCAATTTTAAATAATTAGTTAATAATGTATCCATTTTGGTTCAGCAGCTGTAATGAATGCACATTAACACAGATCTGGTGGCGATGCAGGAGCAGAGAGGGTGGGTGACAACTCTGCTTTCTGCCAAATGTTTCTGTGAATCTAAAGCTACTCCAAAAAAATTTAAGTTTGTTAATTTAATCAAGCATTAGTGGGAGATCAAAATGTTTCAAGCCCCTAGGAGACTGTGCAGCCTCTTTCTAAGTTAAGCCTACATCTCCCCTACGGTTAGATTGGTACCAATATATATATCCAGGAGTGCAACTGCCAAATTGTACGGGAGACGTAAGCTTAACTCAGAAATTTGCAGCAAAAAACGCAATTACTTTTGCACCGATCTAAGATAAATGAAAACATATCCACAGAAGACTTACAATGTTCATACTAGCTTCAGTTAGCAGAGGCGTCCGGCTAGCGGGGATTCTAAGAAGGGAGACAAAAGCAGACTGGGACTGTCCAGGAGGCAGGAGGAGAGTCCTCCAGGACAGGAGGCTTTCAGTGCCTGCTGCAGATGTAGCACTGCAGTATTTTTTTTTTTTTTTTTTTTTTTTTTTTTTTGAGCAGTTTCCCTTTTTTTTCCCAGGCTGGAATGCAATGGCGCCATCTCAGCTCACTGCAACCTTTGCCTCCCAGGTTCAAGTGATTCTCTTGCCTCAGTCTCCCAAGTAGCTGGCATTACAGGCACCTGACACCTCGTCTGGCTTTTTTTTTTTTTTTTAAAGTAGAGCTGGGTCTTCACTGTGTTGTCCAGGCTGGTCTCAGACGCCTGACCTCAAGTGATCCATCTGCCTCAGCCTCTGAAAGTGCTGGGATTACAGGCAAGAGCCACCATGCCCTGCCCCTTCTGTGGTAATTTCTGGACGATCTTGACTCTTTAATGTCTTGGCCTTCATGTTTTAATTTCTAAGCGTTCTTTCTGATTATCTGGTCCTTCTTGTCCCCTCCTCTGTTCTAGTTTCATGGGTGACACATCTTTCTCTGAAGATCTGAAGCTCTTCCTCTGCTGCCAATCCCTGGACTGTCTGTTTCTTTTGTTTCCTGCCTCTTGTACTGGAGGTTTCCTCAAATATCTGTAAGCCTGAAGGTTCTTGGAGTATGGGTAGGGCTTGTGGACCTTTCAGCCTCACTGGTCACTTTCCTAAGGGGCCCCCAAATGCCAGTGTGTAGAACCTGCAGGTCCTCTGCATGGGGGATGGTGTTACCTACGATCCATCTGGCTGGCAGTGTTCTGGAAGCTAGGGGGCAGGACAGGGAGACATGAGTTATGCTGGAATGTTCTGCAGGTCTTGGGCTGCCCCTGATGTAGCTGAGTGTAGCGCTTCTCCGGTTCAGTCTCATGTGCGCGCGCGCGCACACACACACTTGTGCATGCACACCTATGACAGTTACTACGGGACTGAATGAAGGGGGATGAATGCAAAAATGAAGACAAAGACAAAAAGATCTGTTTTAAAGAAGGGGTCAGGGGTCTCCTTTCTTCTAGTGAGCAAGGGCCCTAGCCTCTAAAGCCCTTCACATTTACTAGGTAGAATCAACAGGGAGCCAGAGATAACGATTGGGCAGCTGCTTGATATATCACAGGTTCACATAATTGCTTTCTTTATACAACAAGCTTCAGATGTGGCTGTAATCACAAGAAACACTGCACCTGCGGCAAGACTGCCCTCAGCAATCCTTCTGGCGGCAGTTTGTCAGTCTGCCAACAACCTGCCTTCGTGAGTTTGCCGTTTGCTCATAATACCCTCCAGTGGTATGCCGAGTTGGTCACGACCCTCATTCTTTCGACCTTCAACATACCCATGACCATAGTGCATCCTCACACATGCACATGTACACACACAGTGTAAAGAAAACAGGAGGAAAGGCAGTCCAAGGATAACATTTTAAAAAATTAAAATTTTGGCCAGGTGCGGTGGCTTATGCCTATAATCCCAGCACTTTGGAAGGCCGAGGTGGGTGGATCTCCTGAGGTCAGGAGTTCGAGACTAGCCTGGCCAACATGTTGAAACCCCATCTCTACTAAAAATACAGAAAAATTAGCTGGGCGTGGTGGCACATGCCTGTAATCCCAGTTACCAGGGAGGCTGAGGCAGGAGAACTGCTTGAATCCAGGGGGTGGAGGTTGCAATGAGACAAGATCACACCACAGCACTGCACTCCAGCCTGAGCAACAGAGATTCTGTCTCAAAAAATAAAAATAAAAATTTTCGTGTACTTTATGGTCAGACCTTTGATCTAGTCCTGTTTCCCACCAGATAGGTCTTAGATTTGAGCCACAGTCTTAATATGGACTTTTCTTTTTAACAAATTAAAAACGAGCATTTAAATGTCACACTTTCCTTAACCTTTAAATTACAATTCACATGAGTAGTCATAAAAGCATGTTTGACTCTAATGTAAAGGTTACGTTAAGGTACCTTTCATCCGAGTTTCCTGCAGCGCACGGGACGTCCAGTGACCCCTCTGCTTGGGTAGGTGGGTGTGATTTCACCACACTTCTCCCAGACCTTGAGATCACAAGTCAGAACACGTGCAAGTTGCTGAAAGCACAGAAACCCTGATTTTTAGAGAATGTATTTTACACAGTTACATATATAACTTGGACCTGCTATTGTTTCATACCAAATATAGTATGCATAATTATTTGCATGATCATCAACTCTCTTCTTGGGTCAGCAGTGTATTTTATCATTTTAAAAACAAAAATGGTGGCCAGGCTTGGTGGCTCACACCCGTAATCCCAGCACTTTGTGAAGCCGAGGCGGGTGGATCATCAGGTCAGGAGTTTGAGACCAGCCTGGCCAACATGGTGAAACCGTCTACTAAAAATCCAAAAATTAGCTGGTCGTGGTGGTTGGCATCCGTAATCCCAGCTATGTGGGAGGCTGAGGCAGAAGAACTGCTTGAACCTAGGAGGCGGAGGTTGCAGTGAGCCAAGATCACGCCACTGCACTGCAGCCTGGGTGACAAGAGCAAGACTCCTTTTCAAAAAAAAAAAAAAAAAAAACATATATTTACGTTGTGTAACATGACGCGTTGATAGAGATACTCACAGCAACGTTACTATGGTCAAGCAAATGAACATGTCCACCTCCCCACAGCTGCCTTTTATGTTTTGTGGTGACAGCACTTGAAATCTCTCTTGGTAAATTTCCAGGGTACAGTACAGAATTCTTAACTACAGCCCTTAGGCTCATGCACTGGATCTCTAGACTCAGTCGTCCTGTGTAACTGCAACTCTGTACCCTTCTAAAATGATATATTGTTATAGTATTTGCTGACCTTTAAAATTGGTAGCAAAAATAATTAAGTCATGAAAATCTGTCAATTGCTAATGGACAGAAGTAACTAATAAGCCTAGAGGTTGGGAGAAAACGGAGCAAATAGGCATTTTTTAAAACTGTAGGTAAACTTCGAATAATATATCTCCCCTCTCATTCTCAAAATGGCTGTCTCCCTAAAGGTTCACCCCAATAAACATAGTCCAGCGCACTTTGGCAGAAATAAGTTTCCCATTGATGTAAAATTAGTTGGCATAAAGTGTAGGGAAGAGAGCATTGCTGTTTGGAGGAACAAGCCCCCCAAATATGTATTTACATTATGATAAAGTCGAATAAAATGCTTGCATTATCTGTTTTTATTACTTTTACTTTGTGCTAATATTTTGTCTCTTACGATTTAATTGAGACAAGGTTTCCCTTTGTTGCACAGGCTGGAGTGCAGTGTTGTGATCATGGTTGACTGCAGCCTCAAACTCCTAGACTCCAACAGTCCTCCCACCTCAGCCTCCAAAATATCCAGGATCACAACTGCATGCCACTACATTTGCTAATTTTGTTATGTGGGGAGACGGGGTCTTACTGTTATCCAGGCAGTCTTGAACTCCTGGGCTTGAGTGATCCTCCCACTTCCCAAAGTGCTGGGATTACAAACATGAGCCACTGTGCCTGGCCACTATTTTTCTTTTAAATTACACCTCCTTTTCTTTTCTCATGCCAAAAATCTCCATCCTTTTCCACACAGCCAGTAAGATTCCGCATCACATTTCCTTTATCCTTCAACACACACAGGGCAGTCTCGGTATAACACCAACATTCAAGTCAATAAGGTGCTTATAGGAAAGGAATTAAGACGTCCGCCTACCTGCCTGCCTGCCTTCATCCACGCCCCCACCGCTCCCCTCCCTCCCTCCCTCCCTCCCTCCCTCCCTCCCTCCCTCCCTCTCTCTAGCCCCTTTGTTTTTTTGCCTTTAGTGTACTTTCCACCACTAGTGCCTCACCGCGTGGTGATATCCGATGGTCCCTTCGTGGTTGCCACAATGTGTCCGGAATTAGGTTCTTGGTCTCACTGACTGAAAGAATGAAGCAAAGGACCCTCCCAGTGAGTGTTACGGTTCTTAAAAACGGTGTGCCGTTCAGATACGTCCAGAGTTTTCTCCTTCCGGTGGGTTTACAGTGGTCTCGCCGTTAGAAAACCAACCACAGACCCCCGTTGTATTACAGCTCTTAAAGACAGCACAGCACGTCTGGAGTTGCTGATTCTTCCTGGTGGGGTCGTGGTCTTTCATAGTTTCATGAGTGAAGCCGCACACCTTTAAGAAAAATCTTAAAGCTCATATAACGCAGCACGAACCCAGAGTGAAAAAAACCAAAGCAACTACATCACGGAAGAAAAAAAACACCAGGTGCTATTGGTTAACTGGGGCAGCCTGCTTTTATTCCCTTATCTGGCCCCACCCACATCCTGCTGATTGGTCCATTTTACAGAGCGCTGATTGGTCTATTTTACAGAGCGTTGATTGGTCCGTTTTGACAGAGTGCTGATTGGTGCGTTTACAATCCTTGAGCTAGACTCACAGTCACAGAGGGCTAGTCTTTCAAGTCTCCACTAGGTTAGCTAGATACAGAGTACCAATTGGTGTATTCACAAACCCTGAGCTAGACACAGAGTGCTGATTGGTGTATTTACAAACCCTGAGCTAGACACAGAGTGCCGATTGGTGCATTTACAATCCTTGAGCTAGACACAGAGTGCTGGACAAAAAAGTTTTCCAAGTCCCCACTAGCTAGATACAGAGTGCTGATTGCTGTACATAGGAGCCTCCCGCTAGATATAAAAGTTCTCCGAGTCCCAATCCAGTTCAGGAGCCCAGCTGGCTTCACGGAGTGGCTTCTGCACCGGGGCTGCAGGCCTAGCTGCCTGCCAGTCCCGAGTGGCGCCAGCGCTCCTCAGCTCATGGGCTGTCGATGGGACCGGGAGCCACCGAGCAGCCACCGGCGGGCCGGCACTGCTGGGGGACCCGGCCCAACCTCCGCAGCTGCTGGCCCGGGTGCTAAGCCCTTCACTGCCCTGGGCCGGCTGCGCCAATCGGCCGCTCCGTGTGCGGGACCCGGGCCGCGCCAGCGCCCGGAACACGCACTGGCCCGTGAGCGCCCTGCGCAGCCCTGGTTCCCACCCGCGCCTCTCCCTCCACACCTCCCCACAAGCAGAGCAAGGCACCTTCGGCCTCAGCCATCCCAGAGAGGGGCTCCAACGCGTGGCGGGCGGAAGGGCTCCTCAAGCGCCCCCAGAGTGGACACCGAGGCCGAGGAGGCACTAAGAGTGAGGGCTGTTAGCACACTGTCACCTCTCAGTACTTTTAAATTCTTATGTTTTAAAGTCAATTGGAATAGCTCCCCTCTGGCTGATAAGGCTACCAAATGCATACACATTTGGTTCATTTGTCTTATTTTATTTTTGGTATTTAGAAATTGCTTTTTAAAGTTAATTGTGTTTTATAAGGATGTGAAATATTTGCATGGTTTTATAGTCAAATCTAGAACACAGGGCATGTGCAACAAGGACTTGTGCCTTCCCCCAGAGCCTTCCAGCCCCCTCCCTGTAGGTATCCTTGGACACACACTGTGGACTGTGCTCACACTGTTTATTTTTGAAATGTAAGCAGATAGGGAGAGATAGGTTGATTGATGGTAGACAGATGATAGATAACAGGTAGGCAGGTAGATAGGTAGTACCATAGATGAGGAATGGTAGAAACGTAGATAGATAATAGATGAATGGGAATAAAGAGAGTAAATAGACAGACAGATGGGTCCCTGTTTCCTGCCTGTACTGGAAAAATGGAAGATTTCCTCCACCTTGCTCTGTTCTGAGTGGTCTGTGCAATCACTCCAGAGGCACGTGTAGACACAGTCCTGCTCCCATTTTCACAGTTGCACTGTGGTCTTTCCTATGCATGAGTGGTAATAATTCAACTATCGTCCATCCATGGGGACTTGGGGTGCTTCACATCTTTTGCTTTTACAGACTATATAATATGTTAACAGAAGTGGGTCTCATTATGTAAATGCCTGCACCTTGCTCTTTTTATTGAATATAATTTGATTTTATTATATTTGTTTTCACTTTTTAAATGGTTGTGTATATGATGTATATGATGAGATCTCAATTGAAGTAACATTTGGATTTGTTATCACTGTGTTTTCCTTCCCCTGCTGTTTGAAAAAGGCAGCCCTTTTTATGCGTCCTTGTCTGAGAGACCACAAGCAGCACAGCCGCAGATGCAGAGGCTCTCCCTCGAAGCCTAGGCTCATTGCAGCCAAGCTGTTGGGAGCGAGTGCTACCATCACCAGTCGAGGGTCATAACTGCAACTTGTCCAGGTTCTTGGCATTTTGAACAAGGAATTGGACAAAACGCCAGCAAAGCAAAGAAAGAATGAAGCAACAAAAGAACAAAAGCGGGGATTTATTGAAAACCAAAGTACACTCCACAGTATGGAAGCGGACCCGAGCTGCGGCTCAAGAGCCTGGATACAGGATCTTCTTCGGTCCAAATATCCCCTAGAAATTTCCCATTGGCCGCTTCCTGCTCACCTCATGTAAATGAAGGTGCTTAAAGCAACCAGTCAGAGGCTAGGGTGAAGCTACAAAGTTATACTTTTATGCAAGCGAAGACTCAGCCCCCAATCAGTCTGATTCATTGTGGACAGCAAGCATTCAGAGGCTGGAGAGAAGTTACGAAGTTGCAATTGAAGACTCCACCCACAATCAGTCTGATTGGTTGCGGCAGCCAATTTACCATTTGCCTCAAAGAAAAGGTGGGGGGTTTAGAAATGGAGTAGCCTCTGGTCCTATGGTTACTTAGGGGTGGAAAGTTAGGGTTTTCCTTTCAATTTAGTTCTAGGAAGTCGGGGTGACCAGCCTTAGGTTCCCTGCCTCCAGACCCTATTTTCCTGCCTCAGTACCTGGAGAAATGCATGTGGAGGGGGCTGTCCCTTTAACACCGGAAACCACTAATATGCAAGGGTAGTGGTGGGGGTGGGGGGGCGTGGATAAACCACGTGCCGTGTGTTTTACCTGAAGAGGTGTTACATAGCAAGTATAGGAAATCTCTCACAGCTATACTGTATCTTCATGGATACTTCCCCAAAGCAAAATTTAGTTAAAAACAAAAAGTAAACATTATGACACAATATTAATGGTGGTTAGTTGTGGATGACAGGAAGGTGTTTCTTAATATTATATGACAGTCACACACAACAGTCAGAAGATTAAGGACTGCTGGCTTTTTAAAAATTCCTAAAATTAAAAAATCAAACAAAAACCAAACCAAGCCAACCTTCCCACCAAAAAACCCCACACAAAACAACCAAAAAACCCCAAAACAAAAAATCCCTAAAATTTTCCTAGAAAAAAAACAAAGATAAAATTGATTGGAAAGAAGAGCGTACCTATGGGTGAAGGATAAGCTGATAAGCTGAGTCGTGCGAGCAGTGTGTTTCTGAAGAAAATCGCGAAATAAATGAAACAGGAATGCTTCAGAATGTTCAACAACTATTTCCCGAGTCCATGGAGGGCAGGCCGGGTCGCCTCTGTTTCCCTAAGGCTGGGTCCCTGGGCTTCTACTGAGCATGGGCTGAGAGGCGCGCAGGGCAGAAGCCAGGCCAGGCCGCGGGTGCCTACAGCAGTGCCCGCAGCCAGGCGGGCGGCCCAGAGTGTGTGGTGAGGGCATCAATGACTGCAGGTTGGGAGCTGGGACGTCCTGATTCCTAAGCAGTCTGGCCGCAGTTCCCAATGCGGCCCACAGATGGCAGGAGGCGCCTCGAGGAGCAGTCTTGTCCAGCCGGAGGGCTCCGGGAGGAAGGTCTTGGCTGGCGATGCCGGATCTGGAGCGAGATAACAGAGGTCCCGCTGGTCCCCAAGGGACAAGCTGGACCCCCCCCCCACCCTGGGCTGGGCGGGCCCCCCGGAGGTGGGCGCAGGCGGCCTGGCCACTGAACTACACAGCAGGCAGTGGGGCGGGAAGAGCCAGGCCTCGAACCCGCAGGGCAGCCCCACCGCCAGCGCTGAGACTCTTGTCCCACAGCCCAGGGGGCGCCTGGTTCTTGATTCTCTGCGTTTTTGTCTGGGGACCTGTCCAGACAGGCCGAGTCCCATCCTCGAATGCTCATTTCACTGACCGTGAACAGTAGCGGCAGGCTTCACTGCCCTGGTTTAGAAATGCTTTTTTAAAAATGAAAACAAAACAAAACAAAACAAAAAAACACGTCTGCAAAAAAAAAAAAAAAAAAAAAAAAGGGGTGCCTGCCAGTTTTGCCCACAAAAGGACTAGCCTGGTTCTAGAAAACAGCATTACAGTGAAATAGGTAACATTTAAGATCCTGAATTCATCAGGGTTATCCAGAAAACAGAACCAATTGTGTGTGTGTGTGTGTGCGCGCGTGTGCGTGCACGCGCGCGCATATGTGAGTGTATGAATGAGTGTGTAAGAATGTAATAGTCTGTGTGTCAGTGTGTGTGTGCATATATGTGTGACTGTGACTGTGTGTCAGTGTGTGTGTGAGCATGAGAGTGTGTGTGTGTGTAAAACTGGCTCACAGGACGATGGTGGCTGACGAGTCCCACAGTCTATCTGCAGGGTAGTCCACAAGCTGGAGCCCTAGGACAGCCAGTGTGTGCTTCTGAATCCCAAAGCCTGAGCCCAGGGAGAGCTGGGTTCAGTTAAAGCCAGTGTTCCAGTTGGAAGGCGGTGGGGTAGGAGGGGTTCTCTTTTACCTGAAGATCATCAGCTTTTCCTTGTTTTCAGGCCTCTAGCTGCATGGACGAGACCCACCTGCATTGGGGAGGATGATTTGCTTGACTCGTCTATTGATTTACATGTTAAACTCATCTAAAAGCAGCCTCACAGAAACACCTGGAATAATGTTTGATCAAATACCCCGTGGCTCAGTCAAAGGGACACAAAAATTAACCACTATAGACCCCGACACGAGCTTATAGACCAGCTATAATCAGCAGGCCTGGAATGTACACAGAAGTTCAGTGTCTTTTGTTTTTGGATAAAATAAAGATTCCTGTAATTGTGACAAAGATACTTATCTAGTTGGGTGTATTAGGTTCTGCGGCTGCCACAGCAAAGTGACACAAACCAGGTGGCTTAAATCCACAGGCATTTAGTCTCGCACAGCTCTAGAGGCCAGAAGTCCAAAGTGGAGGAAGGTGTCAGCAGGGACCCGCTCCCTGACAACTCCAGGAGAGGCTCTTTCCTGGCCTCTCTCAGCCTCAAGAAGACCCTTGCCCAAAATGTCCAATGCGCCCCACCCACCCACCCGAGGAGTTGGTTAAATATTCTAGCTATTTTTGCACCCATTAGAGCTGCTCTGTCCCTCTGGGGCTCAAGAATGAGTTTATGGGCTGGGTTGCACACAGCACTGCCCATTAGCTGTAACTGGCCCTGGACCGGACTCCAGGATAGGTTTGAACCCCACAGTGTAGGCCCTTCCTACACCTGGGTTGTCATTTGGAGCTTAGGGACCGTGCAGGAACCCTCTCCCCAGCTTCTGGTGCCCCAGGCATCACTTGGAATGCAGCTGTGTCTCTGGAGTCATGTGGCATCTTCCCAGTGTTTCCCATTCGCTTCCCTTAGTGCAAGTGTGTGTCTGTGTCCAGACTTCCCCTTTTTACTTTTATTTTTATTTTTTTTTTTGAGACGGTGTCTTGCTCTGTCGCCCAGGCTGGAGTGCAGTGGCCCGACATCAGCTCACTACAAGCTCCGCCTCCCGGGATCACGCTATTCTCCTGCCTCAGCCTCCCAAGTAGCTGGGACTACAGGTGCCTGCCACCACGCCCAGCTAATTTTTTGTATTTTTAGTAGAGACGGGGTTTCACCATATTAGCCAGGATGGCAGACTTCCCCTTTTCATAAGGACACTAGTTCTGTTGCTTTAGGGTCTACCCTAATGACTCCCTCCCTCCTTCTCTCCCTCCCTCTCTCCCTCCCTCGTTCTCGCTCTCTCTTTCTTTCTTTCGAGACAGAGTCTCGCTCTGTCTCCCAGGCTGGAGTGCAGTGGCACCATCTTGGCTCACTGCAAGCTCTGCCTACAGGGTTCATGCCATTCTCCTGCCTCAGCCTACTGAGTAGCTGGGACTACAGGCACCTGCCACCATGCCTGGATAATTTTTTTTTTTTTTGTATTTTTAGTAGAGACGGGGTTTCACCATGTTAGCCAGAATGGTCTCCATCTCCTGACCTTGTGATTCACCTGCCTCGCCCTCCCAAAGTGCTGGGATTACAGGTGTTAGCCACCGCGCCCAGCCCCATGACTTCATCTTAAGTTGATCATCTTCAAAGTCCCTATTTCCAAATGAGGTCATATTCCAAAGTACTGAGGGTTAGGATTTTAATATGCGTTTCTGAGTGGACACAAGTCACCCCGTGGCTGTGGGTTTCACCGGGTCCTGTGGGCAATCCAGCCCGAGTTCCTCCCCAGCCGTTCCCCGGGACCTGGGGGCATCTTGGACTTTTTGGCTGTCCACTTGATAATGCCATTTTCCTTTGCCCTGACCTCTCATGCCTGCAGAATTTTTTGCTAGTTGGGCTGTCAAGACCCTCAAAATAGCTGTGATGAGCCCACAGTCAACTCTCAGCCTCAAGAAGACCCTTGCCCAAATGTCCAATGCCACCCTCGAGGAGTTGGTGAAACATTCTGGCCATTTGTGCATCCATTAGTGCTGCTGTGTCCCTCTGAGGCTCAAGAATGAGCTAATGGGCTGGGCTGCACCCAGCACTGCCCATCAGCTGTAACTGGCCTTTCTATGCAAGGGTTGTCATTTGGTGCTTAGAGGCACACAGGAACCCTCTCCCCAGCATGAACCCTCTGAGAGAAAACGGGCCAGCCATTCTTAAAGGGCGTTTTTAGCAGGTCAGGCCTTCTGTGGCATATCGAGTAAAAATAAGCCACGGGCTGTGTGGCACTTCCTGGCTCCTGGGACCAGTCTGTGGCCGGGCTCTGCTGCGCTATTCTTTGAAGTCAATTCTGCTTTCAGGCAACCTCCTGAAATTTGCATCCAGCTATTGCAAGAGGCCTGTAGCTGTGTTTCTGAGCCTTTTGCAGGGCCTCCCCACCAGACGGAAGATGAGTCTAGCCTCTGCCTTTCTCCTAAGCCACCGCTCATGAGCCAAGATCAGATCTCCATCCGATGGCCCAGAGCGGACAACTTTCTCTGGCTCCACTCCAAGCTCAAGGCCTGTGCCCACCTTGGAAAGAAAAGCGGCTTTTCAGGATGCCTGCATGAGTGTGAGGAGTAAATGCCTCTCCTCATTCCACCTGCCCTGGATTATTTTCAGCCTCTCAGACATACATCCTCTTCCTCAACTCCTTTCCCGTAAACAAACACGCAGGGGTAGATCCGGGTCAGTGACACTGGAGATGGCCAGCCCAGAAAATCCTGACGCTTCTCCTCGCGGTCACTGTCTGTCTCTCAAAATAATTCAGGCTGGTTTTCAGGGCTGTAGAGTTTCATTTTTCCTCAATATGCTTTGTCACCCTAAAATACACTTAAAGTCTGTAAAGTATTAAGAAGAGACGTTCAGGGTTTACTCTTCCCATCCAGCATTGTAACATTTCTTAAGGGTGGCGCCTGGAGCTGGTCTTGTCCCTCTTTCTTCTGTCTTCAAAGCAACAGGACCAGGTAGGTGCCTTTTGCTTGTGTTGTGGTTTAAAAACTTCTGGGCTCATTTTTTCCATGAGCTCTGACTGTCTGCTGATGCAAACAGCTGGCAGGTGTCCCACTCCCATCCACCTCTGTTGAGAGAGGGAGTCAGTAAGTGCAAAGAAATTCTCTAAGGTGTGTAATATTTCTTCCAGAAGTGGGTGTTTTGGGGAAGGAATTGGCCCATATTTACAAAATTATTTGAAAGGTAAGGTTGATTACAAAACAAAAAGAGAGGGAGAAGAAGCAACGGATAGACATCTTAAGGATGTATTTAAGACTTAACTTTATGATTAATTTAATCCAGCATATACATATTACTACAGTTCTCAGACTGGGTGCCGTGGCACTGTGGGGCAGCACAGGGAGCTCCTGCAGGTGCAGCAGGATATTTTAAATTTTGGGGGGAGCCCATAAAGTCTATGAGAAACTACGTGAACTGCTCACTCCAGGCAACTTACACTTTCAATATTAGATTGCACCCCATTTCTTCTGGCAATGCCATTATCTTTGCAAAGTTGGGTTTTTGGAGGTTGCTGTGACAAAAAGCAGTAAGTGAAAATTAGCGTAGAACAGTAAATGTCTAGGCTTGAGAAGTTGTGTAGTGCCGAACAGGGAAAACCATCCCATAAGTATGTAACTGTTATTAAGAATGAGATAAAACATTTTTTCTTTTAATTTATGCAGGTCATTTTTTAAAAAGCTACCACGTTGTTAAGATGTAACTTTTTTAAAACAGTTGAGATAAAATTCACATCACATAAAACTAACCATCTAAAAATGTACAGTTCAACTGGGTAGGGTGGTGTGTAACTGTAGCTCCCTGGGAAGCTGAGGCAAAGAGGGTTGCTCAAGCCCAAGAGTTCAAGGCCAGCCTAGGCAATATAACAAGATCCCCATCTCTAAAAATAAATAAAAAATAAAAATGTACAATTCGTTTAGTGCAGTGCATTCACAATGATGTGCAACCATCATCACCACCATCCAATTTTAAAACATTGCCATTACCAGAAAGGACACTCCAACCCCTTAACTCCCCATTCCCTATGGTCCTCAGCTCCTGGAACCACCCATCTACTTTCTGCCTCTGTGGATTTGCCTATTCTGAATATTTGATATGAATGGACCATATGAATGTATATATACCTAACATCCATATACAATGTTGGATAGAAATGTATCATACGACTGTATCATACATATGAACTTATTTAAGTTTCATCCACATTACAGCATGGATCAGAACTTCCCTTAGGGATCCAGTGAATTTTCGCAGCATGCCGAGACTGCACTTTGTCTATCCATGCATCTGTGGATGGACATTTGGGTGGTTTCTACCTTTTGCTATTGTGAATCCTGCTGCCATGAATGTACAAGTTTATGTGTGAATGCCTGTTTGCAATTGCATATGCTAATTCTATATTTAACTTTTTGACAAACTGCTAGACTATTTTTCCATCAATATTTTTTAAATTATTGGATCCTAACCACGGAATAAATGAAACCGCTGGACATTTCCTTGGTCTAGGGATGCCATAAAAAGATTACTGATGTACTAAAGGTGCCATGTGCAGAGAACCTCTGATTTTTAGCGGCATTTGCTTGTACTTCTCAGGAGGCACTGTGGGGGGCGCTCTGGAGGGACTCTGAGTGGGGCTTACCCTTGAGTAACCAAAATATTGACTCAAGTTCATAGTACCATGCATTTTAGGGTGAGTGTCAGTAGAGAGGTAACCCCTAAACTATTGAGTGGCTCCCAGAAGGGTGGCGGCCAGCAGGAGGGGACCAGGGCTGTCTTAGATTGGTCACCCAGGAGGGCAGCTGTGAGGAGGTAATATGAAACTGGAAGCAGTGAGGGCAGAGGGACGACACAGCCCCCCAGGAAGAGGCAGCAGCAGTGCAGGGGGCCTGGGGAGGAGGGCGCTGGGTTGAGGAAGAAAGCAAGGAGGGTCAGGGTGGCTGCAGCAGAGACAGTGAGGGTAGCAGAGGCTGGCCAGGAGAGGTGGGCAGGGGTGGGTCGTGGAGAGCCTCTGCATGGTGGGGGAAGGGGCAGAGATTGCTTCGCCCCACGAAGCCTAGAGTGGAGGAGGCAGGGCAACATGTGCACGGGCTGGTGAGCTTGTAACAGAGGAATGTGACCAAGCCTGGGGCTGGGCGAGACACCGTGATGGGCTGAGTGGGGCAGACCAGGCAGGCATCAGGGAGTGGTGCAAGGAGAGAGATTTCCACGCCCCAGGACAGCATGTGCAACAGTCCTGCAGCACCAAGCTGGAGGAACTAGGAGGAGCCCAGTCAGGGCAGAGGCGGCTGGAGGGCCCGGAGCAGCAGAGGCTGCAGGACGGAGCTGGAGGGGCCAGGCTCATTTCCACCCTGAAAGTGAGGCCGGGCTGTGCTTTCCAGACATCCCACTGCAAGTGAAGAATGGGTCCAAGAGGGCCAGGCTTGAGATAAGAATAGCACTCGGTGGTCGTGGGAGGATGGAAAAACCCAAACCACAGCTAAAACAAGTACCAGGCAAAGGAACCTCAGGATACTAGAAAACTCAAATAAGGGAGAGAAAACAGCCGAAAGCCCTGTCAGGGTGACACGTCCAGGACACGTCCAAGCAAACACAAATGAGGGATAAAAAGGGTGGTAATCAGGAGGTCCCTGAAATCCCCTCTGTTTTCTAAAATACTTAATGATTATTCCACCCCCTAATTAAAGAGAAGCCCACAAAATCAGAAACGCAAACTTCACTGTGTGTGACTGGTTCTCCCACACACAAGTCCAAGCTCTCTCTCCAGTGCCCACTTTCTCTTTGCAATAAAAGCAAAATGGTGCCTTTCACACCATTACCACTTGTCCCTGAATTCTCTCTCTAGACTGTGTCAAGACACCCTGGCTGGGGCTAGGGTCTCATGGGTGTCTGGAGACCCTCCTGAGCCCTCTGGAGACAGGGTGGCTGCTGTCATGACCAGATGGGAGTGACCTTGACTGGGGTCCAGGCCCTGGCTCAGGGGACAGAATCACAGGCAGGGAGGCTCAGGATGGAAGAGCTGCCAGGCTTGGTGACCAGACCTATGGTGATGCTTCTGGACTCAAGAGGAGGCTACACTAACCAGGCCGAGGGGCCACATGTCTGAATTGTTGAAAGTTCTCCACCAAGCGAACAAAATGTTAAATGAAATGTGTTCTGTCCTCTGACTCTCACGCCTAGAGCACAGCTGAGGATTCTCAGCTTCTGGCCCCTGAAGAGCCCCCGCTCTTGCTGCCTTCAGCTCTGTCCTAACCCATGAACGGCCTCACTGGCACATGCGTGAACATCCCGGGCTTCAGGCCCAGCTCCTCCCATGGCCCCTGCACACAGCTTTCTCTTGGCTGCACTTGGGGGCTCAGGTGCTCACACCTGTTCTGCAGTTGTGCTCAGGGGAATGAACATGTGCAGGGGCTGCAGGCGGCTGAGGAACATTTGAGCTGGGAATTTCAGGGTCCGCAGAGCTTTCTTGATCTATGGGGGTGGGTGTCTCCTGGCCCCATGGACTCCAGGCACTGGGTAGACAGGAAGGTCCAAGGAGCGGCAGACTGGAGCCCTTTAACATTCGGGGCCAGGGCAGGTTTGCCTCTTGTCCTGGTCAGGGTGGTGCTGGGACACAGGACTGGATTGAATATGCAGTGGGGACCATAAGCTACTCTGTCTTGGCCTTCAGAATGGAAAGAGCTCATTCACAGAGACAGGAATGCTGCAAAGACCCAGTTTGGGGGTGAAAAGCAAAGGCTTATCTCAAATGGGTAGAGGTGCCTTAGGGACATCCTACTGTGCGCACCATGTTAAGTTTTGGGGGTTTGAGACTCAGAGGGAAGGTCTGGCCTGCAGAGAGAAGCTTAGGGATCTTCGTGGAATAAATGGAAGCTGACATGGGCTTGGATGAGCTGCCTGGGGAGAAAGGGGAGGACCAGGGAGGCTCCAGATTGGGGTTTTAAGAAGCCCCACATTTAAAGACTACGGAGTGGAGGATGAGGGTGCAAAGGAGATTAGAACATAGCATTATTACAATTATAATTCATCCCCCGCCTGCTTGATGGCTTCTGCCATCAGACACAAGCCCCTAAGTGGCTGAACAGCACCCCTTATTCTGTATTCCCAGGACACGGAATGAATGATCCTGCAGGAAGACTTATGGAACCACTGGGTCAAAGGAGGAGCTGTCTCTGATAAGGAAGTGTCTGTGTAAACAGAAAATATTCGCTTGAGTAAAAGAGCGGGGAGTTGGGTGTCAGGTGGAGATAGGTCTCCCAGAGGTGGTCTCAGCCACAGCCTCTGGGATTCACCAGCCTGCAGAGCACTGGGGCTACTAAATATTTCTCCAACTGGACAGACTTTCAAGTAGGGATAGACAGGTCTGAATTACCCAGACTCAGAGAAAAAGGGCCTATTATCTCATAGAACGGTCTTAAGTTCAACCACGAAGCCATATTTTCCACTTAAAACCACAGGGCAGTTATCCCATCTCCATGCCGTTTCATCAGAGGAGAGATGAGACTGTCAGGGGGTGGCAGCGCTGGCTGGGAGGCAACGAAGAGGGTGTGTTTAGGATGGGCGACCTTTCCTGTGGGCTAAGGTAGGAAGGCAGAAAACAGTTCGTGTGAGATTCTTGGTGTCCTCAAGAGCAGGCTGTGTAACAAAAAAGACCATTCTTAGTTTCTTCACTTTTGATTAACATCAAAGGTATTGTTTCACATTTCTAATGTCTAGTTTTCCTTGGGTTTTTAATAGCACTTTCAAGGAGACTTGAAATTCAATTAATGTTTGGCCAGGGGAAGTGGCTCACGCCTGTAATTCCAGCACTTTGGGAGGTCAAGGTGGGAGAATCACTTGAGTTTGGAAGTTCAAGACCAGCCTGGGGAACATAGTGAACTCGTATTTCCAGAAAAATAAATAAATAAACAAACACAATTAGCTAGGCATGACAGAACTAACCTGTGGTTCTAGCTACTCAGGAGGCTGAGGCAGGAGGATCACTTGAGTCCAGGAGATCAAGACCAGCCTGGACAACAGAATGAAACCCCATTTCTACAAAAAAAAAAAAAAAAAATACAGGGGTGGTGGGGCTAGGCTGTGGTCCTGGCTACTCAGGATGCTAAGGTGGGAGGATCGCTTGAGCCTAGGAGGTCAAGGCGGCAGTGAGCCGTGATTGTGCCACTGTACTCCAGCCGGGCAACAGAGCGAGACACTGTCAAAATACATATATATATACTACAATGGCTATTACTAAAAACAGCTTAGAATAACTTCAATGAGAGCTGCCACAGAGACTGGTGCTCTCACACCCTGTGGTTAGGAATGTAAAATGGTATAGCCACTTTGGAAAACTGACAGTTTCTTGGCAATTAAATACACAATACCACATGACCCCATCGTTCTACTCAGAGGAGGTATTTATCCAAGAGAAATGAAAGCCTGTGCCCAAGTGAAGACTTTTGTGTAAATGTTCATAGCAGCTTTATTTGTAATAGCTCAAAACTAGAAACAACCCAAATGTCCATCAACAGGCGAGACGGATAGACAAATTGTGGTATATCCACGCATGGCAGGAGGCATACACTTTCTGTCTTTTTGCTGAGGTGTTTTCAGGATGTGCCCGTGTGTCAACACATGTCAAATTGTCCACTTTGAGTATGCATAGTTTATTATGTGGCAATTATACCTCAATTACCTTGTTTAAAGCCTTAAAAATGCTTTCCAGATTAGTAGTAACTGGGGGCAGGGCTCAGGGGAAGGTCAAAAGAAAACTTTCTAGAGTGATGAAAATGTTCTATTTCTTGATTATGGTGATGGTTACACTACAGCTACCAACTGCTAAATTAAAATGGGTGGATTTTACTGGATATAAATTGTAACTCAATAAAGCTGGGGAATAATAAATTTGCACTGAAATATCTTTGCATATTAGGACAAGGGTAGAATACTGTGGTGGCATGTAATTTTTATTTCTAATAAAGCAAACATTGTAATTCCAGAGACAAAAATTTAATTTAATTTTAAATTTTCATTTCTCTTGGACAAATATATAGGAGTAGAACAACGAGGTCATGCGGTAGTTGTATGTTTAATTTTCCAGAAACTCTCAAGAAATGCTTTCTCAAAAAGGAAAAATAACATGTTTACATTGAAGCAAAAAACAAATACCTTCTTTGTTGTATTGACTATCTGAATATTAAAAAGCAATTACAAGCTGAAAATTCTTTTTTTTCTTTTCTTTTTCTTTTTAGACAGAGTCCCCAGGCTGGAGTGCAGTGGCACGGTCTTGGCTCACTGCAACCTCTGTCTTTTGGGCTCAAACAATTCCCTCATCTCAGCCTCTCCAGTAGCTGGGACTACTACAGGCACGTAGCAGCATGCCCGGGTAATTCTGGGAATTTTTTGTAGAGACAGGGGTTCTGCCATGTTGCCCAAGCTGATCTTGAACTCTTGGGCTCAAGTGATTCTCCCACCTTGGCCTCCTGAAGTGCTGGGATTACAGGCAGGTGTCACTGCACCCAGCCCGAATAATTATTCTTCATACCTATTCACATTCTTTAATCAGTTTTTTAGCCTTATTTGATTCTGTCACCATTAGTGGCATTTTTTCGGAAGAATGCATTTTTTCAGAGCTGTCTTATTTTAATCTTTCATAAAATTGCCTGGAAGCTTCTTTAAGGAGACATTTTTGTGGTTAATGAATTTGGATTTGCTGACCAGCTAAGTGGAATCTTCTCTGAGGTTGTCAGATGAGCGAGCATCTGTCATGGATCCTGTGTTCTGACTTCAATCCAAAGAATCCTTCTTTCATAAATGTCTTTATAGGGCAAAATGAGTCAAATAGGCTTTTTTCATGCATGATTCTTTTAAATATTTTGTCAAATTTCTGTGTTAAAAGTCATAGGTCTTTTCAATTTTAATCCATTCTGATATATAACATACATATATCCAATTAAAATATGAACTCTAAAAAATTTGTTCCATATATTGAGACACTCCAGGAATAAATTTTAGAATTCCAAAGTCACTCTCCTACATGGGGTAGGCATCATGCATTTTATTCAGTTCCTCTCTTACTTTTGTGGTGACAAATTTAAATAATCTTTCTGTTTGCAATCTTGTTTTTAATAATTGTAATACCTTGCTAAAAGTTTCAAAAGAAGTTTTTAGTTATTTATTTGTTGAGTAGTTTGATTAAAGATTTCCCACTGATTTGGAACTAAATGCAAGGTAAGTCTAGAAGACCCAATTACGCACACACAGACACACACAAATCTATTGTAAGTCATTTAGATGGATTTATAAACTACTTTCTCTGAGGCTATGCACTTCTAAAATCTGACTAATGATGGAGCAAAAAGGAAGAAAGCATATATTGCCCTGATTAAGGACTTCTTGCCACCTCTATTAGCATTGTTGTGGAAATGTTGCATTTTAGTCATGTAAAAAATTTGTAAGTTTTAATATCTGCAACTTTCTTTCCAATTAGAGGCATATTGCAGCTTAAGACTCAGGTATAAATTATTTGTTCACAAAAACAGTTCCAACTTGATTTCTGCTCTATCCTTTTTTTGTTGTTGTTTTCTGAGACTGAGTCTCGCTCTGTCGCCCAGGCTGGAGTGCAGTGGTGTGATCTCAGCTCACTGCAACCTCAGCCTCCCAAATTCAAGTAATTCTCGTGCCTCAGCCTGCCGAGTTGCTGGGACTACAGTCACGTGCCCCCACGCCTGGCTATTTTTGAATTTTTGGTTGAGACGGGGTTTTGCCATGTTGACCAGGCTCCTCTCGAACTCCTGACCTCAGGTGATCTGCCCGTCTCGGCCTCCCAAAGTGCTGGGATTACAGGCATGAGCCTGGCCTGTTCTATACTTTTAAAATTTGATAATAGCACATTTTTACATGATGCTGTGTAACACCAACATTTGTATCACTACAAGAATGATGATACCAGCAATATTGAATAGTTAACTGCAAGTTACATCTTGCATTTTAAAGGCAGCAAATGATACATCTGCAACAGAATGAATGTTCAAAAGCTTTACTTTTATTTAATGATTTAATAAAAATGAAGTTATTCATATTAACTGAAATTAATTCATATTAATTAATTTCTGTTGGAAGCATCTGATAATACACACATTATATCCGCATCACTTAACCGTCTGTGAAATTCTGCTCATGGAGGTAACACAATAACAGCTATCATGTCATCGAGTAAATTCATAAGAAAACTTGATTTTGAGAATGAAAGAAATTAATGAGCACTGACATTTGATCTACATGAAAAGTCCCAGAGTGACATGGCTGCAGGCGTCAGTCACTGTCTCTGGCTGTCTGACAAGAGTTACCAGCTTTTGAGGCTGATGCTGCTGCTTCTTTTGCTTTTCATGTGATTGGTGGTGTCACTGTGTTTACTGCGAACGATAAACATTCACAAACATTTTGCATAAGTAGACATCATAATCAACTTTCTGGAGAAACAGAAATCCAATAACTTAATTTTTTATTTTGCATGCACTTTTATTTTTTAACTCACCATGGCCCAAAGGGTTTATGAGAAATATAAAAATGTGTCGCCAAATGATGAAATAAATAGTTACGCTGTAAAATATAGACAGAAACAATATTGAATCTAATAAGTTTCATATTTCAATATCTAACTTTCCTTGGGTTTTGAAGTTCACCTTACAAATCAACTGATTTTGTCAAGTCAGACAATTTTAATATCATTTTCAAGGAGACTCAGTTCAGTTAATGTTTGGCCAGGTGTGGTGGTTCACGCCTGTAATTCCAGCACTTTAAGAGCCCGAGGCAGGAAGATGACATGAGTCCAGGTGTTCAAGAAAAGCCTGGGCAACATAGTGAAATCCCATCTCTAAAAAAAAATAAACAAAATTAACCAGGAGTGGTGCTACACCCTAGGATCCCAGCTACTTGGAAGGCTGAGGTGGGAGGATTGCTTGAGCCTGGAGGTTAAAGCAGCAGTGAGCTGTGATCACGCTACTACATTCCAGCCTGGACCACAGAGTGAGACCCTGTCTCAAAAAACCAAGACTAATGTTTGAACCAATGGGTTTGAACTACTAAATGCCCTAATGGTATCAATCATATTTACAAACCTAATAAATGATGTTCCCTGAAACACGTTAAACTGCATCGCAAATTCATTATTGTCTTTTAAAATTATTGCAGATGGTTCCAGGAAGCAATAACATCTCCAGTACTAAAGTCACTCCACTAAATCCAACAAGTAGAGTTTGAACGTGCCCTGGACTGTCCCAACATTGTGCAAAAACTCAGTAAAATGCTCTTATACTTTTCCACCCAGAATCACAGGCTAAAAACAATTGCTCAATGACATGATTTAAACCCAAATCACAAGGCTAATTCAATGTGTTGTTCCTCTAATGTGCCAAATTCTCATAATATTTCAAACACTTTAAATATCAAACATGCCTATACTGATATTTGTGGTTAGACTTACTCCATCATTCTGATGTTTAGTCCTAAGCCTTCGTCATGTAAAAAGACTCTTGCCAGCTAAGAAAAAAAAAATGCTACCTTTCCAGGCAGATGGGGGTTCCCCTCCACTCCTGAAGCTGCTTAGTAACTGAGTACTTTTAACTTGGACACAGGTATCTCTCGCCCTGATACACCCACAGGTGTGTTGAGCCCTTTTTAGGGTCAAAACGGCAACCGGTGACCAGGACCCTAGACCGTCGGTATTTTCCTCATGCCGCAGTTCCACCTGGATGGAGCCTGCCCTCCTACTCCTGAGACTAAGGTGTCGCACCAGATGTGAAGGTACAGGGAACAGGCAGTGTCCACACAGCGCCTTCAGGAGCAGGCGCCTGTCCTCTTTTCCCTTCCTGACTTCTTCCAGCTGGAGCTGGACCCACGGCTGGGACCACAGGACGGAGGCCACAAGCCCACCCGAGAGGGCCACAGTGTGGGTGGAGTTTGAGTGGCCTCCCTCTGGACCTCACACATCCTGACAGCGTTGCCTGGCTGCACATTTACAACACTAAAGTTGCAAGACCAATGGGCTGGAAACCCAAAGCAAATGCATTCCAAGGGAGGGTGATGTCTCCGTGGATGTGCGAAGCTGAGGATAAGGCGCAGCAGCAGGGTGGCAGGAAGAGCAGAGCAGTGTTCACGGCTCAAGATGGCCAGTGACCAGCTGGACCCCGAGGGAGGCAGAGGGAAGCGGAGTGCAGACCTATGGCCCGTGTCCGGGGGCAGTCGCCGCACCCAGGCGTCCCTGTCCCTCCTGGGTTTCCCAGCTATGAGTGGGAGCTCAACATAACTTCACAAGACGAAACCTGCATTGAGGCACCAGAATGAGTCATGTATGGGATTTGCCATTATTATATCATCTTTTATCTAATTCAGCCAAAATACTGACTTCTTTCCAAAAATGTCTTGGTTTTTTCAAAAGTCCCAAGTTAGGCAGGCGTGGTGGCTTATGCCTGTAATCCCAACACTTTAGGAGGCCAAGGCAGGAGGATTCCTTGAGCCTAGAAGTTCAAGACCAGTCTGGGGAACAAAGTGAGACCCTGTCTCTGCCAAAAATAAAACAAAATAAAATAACCAGGCATGTTGACGCCTGTCTGCAGTCCCGGCTTCTTGGAAGGCTAGGGTGAGAGGATTGTATTGAGCCCAGGAGGCTGAGGCTGCAGTGAACCATGATCACACCGCTGCACTCCAGCCTGGGCAACAGAGCAACACTTTATTGGAAAAAAAAAGAAAAAAGGAAAAGAAAAATGTCCCAAATTCAAGGACCGCATTCAGGAATGGTTGAAGTAAGATGATTTCAAAATAAAATAAAACATTGTAAACAATTGAAAACCACCAACAATTGGACACTGATTGAATCGATTAGGGTAAACCTATAAAACAGAACATTTTGTAGACATTCAAAATGTTGCAGAAGAATGTATAATGAGGGAAAATGTTCATAATACATAAAAAAGGACAACTTTATTATAGCATAATCCCAATTCTGTACAAACATTTATTTACAGTTTTTAAAAGCTAAATTTTAAGCAACAACAAAAACAGATTCAGCATTAAAAGATGAATCATAAAATTAAAAAAATAAAATAAAAACAGTTTGAGTCCAACTTCGCCTGACTGATTTCTCATGGTTTCCACGGTGGCAGCCCCAGGCCAAGTCCGTCAGCCTAGGTTAGACTCCAGCAGGGCGGAAAGAGAACTTTGCTTCAGTGTGCTGGGTAGTGAGCTCACTTGGCATAAGCATTTTGTTATTTGTTTGTTTTTGAGACGAAGTTTTGCTCTTTTTGCCCAGGCTGGATTGCAATGGTGTGATCTCGGCTCACTGCAACCTCCGCCTCCTGGGTTCCAGCGACTCTCCTGCCTCAGCCACCTGAGTAGCTGAGATTACAGGTGCCCACCACCACGCCCAGCTAATTTTTTTGTGATTTTAGTAGAGACAGGGTTTCACCATATTGGCCAGGCTGGTCTCGAACTCCTGTCCTCAAGTGGTGCGCTCACCTACGCCTCCCAAAGTGCTGGGATTACAAGCGTGAACCACCACACTAGGTCGGCATAAGCATTTTAAGGCTCCTGGTGATAGAACTTGAAAGACGCTTACTAATTGCACCATCCAGCACTTAGAGGATAAAAGATATTTGATGTGGAGTCTGAAAATCTGGGTTCCAGCCCCCATTCACTGTCCACTGACCCTGAGCAAGAGACAGCCTGCCCTGGACTCCAGGTTGACGGAATGGACTAAGGCACTGTTCCTCCGTACTCACAGGGCTACTGGGAGGGTAAAACTGGACTCCAGGTTGACGGAATGGGCTAAGGCACTGTTCCTCCGCACTCACAGGGCTACTGGGAGGGTAAAAGGCTCAAGGTGAGTGAAGTAGCTCCCAGGTGGCAAACGGTGTGTGAAAGTTCTTTGGGACCAGGTTTTCACACTGAGGGACATTTTGGACTTCTGTTATCTCCTCTGTCTTCACCTGCTCTCTAAAACCTGGTTACCACATGGAGGCCAAACAGGAATAGCTTGAGACTACATATAAGCTGCATTGACTGACTTAATCATGCACCCAGCCTGGCTCCATCTTCACTTCCAGAGAGGCGGTGTCTGCTGGCTCTGTTCCACGCATCTGTGCCTCCTCCAAGGGTCAGAAGGGCACACAGGGAACCTGGGAGAGAGGTTGTTTGTAGGGTAGCATCTTTCTTTGGTTTGGTTGTTTAGTTAAACAATACACATCACCATGGTGCGGGCAAAACACAAACACGCTCTTCCTCTACTCTATTCTCGTCCATTCCCAAGGCCTACAGCCTCCCACAAGCAGCCACTGAGACACGCACCCCCAGGTTCCCGAGCTCAGAAGGGCCTGTGCGTCTGTTAAAGCTCTGCTGTGGACGTCTTGAAACCCTTAATACTTTCTGAACGAGGAGCTCCGTGTTTTCATTTTGCACTGGGCTCTGAAGAGTCTGTCCTGCCTGCTCCTTCGGCCAAGGTTCCTGCACATTACAGACCTTGTCTGGGTCTCTGAAGGACTGAGGCTCATCATCAGGAGAGAACTTTGGAGCAGTAGCAGGAGAAAGTAGAGGAAAAGCCAAGCAGGTGGAGGATTAGGTCTGGGACACAGTGAGGGTGTCCCCAGTTCATCCCCAGGTCCTACCTTCCAAATTTCAGGAAGGGACAGGTTGCACATACTTGCTGCATATACTGCCTTGCAAAAGGCCGAGGAGAGTGAGGGGAAAACTGCTGCGTGGTGTTCTGAATCCCACACCTCCCCCGCCCCCTGCCCCAAGTGGATGGCCAGCTGTATTTCTGAAATGCAACCGGGGTGAAAAGAGATTGTTCCATGTTTGTCCTCAAATACTTTACAACAATGTCACATTAATTTTTTCCCCTCCCTGAGTTCTCTCTGGTTTGCAGCCAAGGAAAGGAGGCAGAGGGTGCACGAGCAGCCCAGGGATCCAGCGAAGCATCACCGTGTCCGGGAGGCCCAGCTAGCTTGGGGTTCTGGGAAAGAGTATGGACATGCCCTCCCCAAGGGCACCATCCCTTCCTCCGCCAGGGGGAACTTCCTCCTGGCTGCTGCTGCTGCTGGAAATGGCTTATTTCTTCAACACAATCATTAAAAATCACCCTTGGTAGTTCAAATTGAGAAGCAGGAACTGGCATGTATCTTATTAATTTCTAAAATAGTAGGTATAAAACCAAAGAGAAATGGAACTTTTCCAACACTTTCTCCTTATTTCCTAACAAGCCCAAATGCAAAACACAAATTTATGAATGACAAAGACTTCAAATCAAACCTGATGATCTTTGACCTAGGGCACTGCCCATAATTTGCAGATGAAACAAGAGAGGACAGATCAGAGAGGTGGAGTAACTTACCAAAGATTACACAGCCAGGGTAAGAATCCGGTTCTTCTAGATTTGGGCCAGGAGAAAAGGAGATGGAGCCTGACTCAGGCTAGAGTCATTGAGGTCAGAGAACCAAGGGTCACACCAGACATCACAAGCATCCAACTAGTGGCCAGAAGGACTCACTGGGGGTGATACCCAGGCCTGTCTCCCAGGCAGTGAGGGAGTCAGGGCCTCCCAACAGAGCTAAGCGGTGCCAAGGGACCAGGTCAAGGACAAAAGATATATTTGATGTGAGGCATTAGCACCTACTAGCACCTAAGTGCAAGGATCACAGGTTCAGAGGGACTGTGCACTTTCAAGGCAGGAAATTTCTTATCCAGCTTTCTTTTCTGTTGTTGGGGAAGAAAAACCTTTCCTTCTACCCTTACAGGTTCAGCAAATGAGGACCTGTGAATTAAACTGACAGATGACAGATTAGCAAGAGAAAAGGCAGAGTACAGCCAGGCACGGTGGTTCACACCTGTAATCCCAGCACTTTGGGAGGCTGAGGTGGGTGGATCACGAGGTCAGGAAATCGAGACCACTCTGGCCAACATGGTGAAAACTCATCTCCACTAAATACAAAATACAAAAAAATAGCTGGGTGTGGTGGCGCTCACCTGTTGTCCCAGCTACTCGGGAGGCTGAGACAGGGGAATTGCTTGAACCTGGGAGGCAGAGGTTGCAATGAGCCGAGATCATGCCACTGCACTCCAGCCTGGCAACAGAGCAAGACTCCGTCTCAAAAAAAAAAAAAAAAAAAAGGAGAGAAAAGGCAGAGTTGATTTACATGTCCAGCACACACACAGGCAGAGTGCTCAGTGGTGGGGAACTCAAAGGGCCCGTGCCTGCAGTGTGAACAAAATACCTTAGGCTGGGTAATTCCCAAGCAACAGAAATGTATTTCTCACAGTTCTGGAGGTTGAAGAATCCAAGATCAAGGTGATGTAGGGCAGAGAAGCCCCAAAGTGGAGCTTAGCCTGTGAAGGGACTTGATTTTGCGCAGGAAAGAATTTAAGGGCAAGCGGAGGTAGAAGGAAATAGCTTCATTACAGTGGTGGTGTTACAGCTCCAGGACTGCTCCTGCAGAGCGGAGCTACCCCACAGGCAGCGAGTAGCAGCTCAGGGCAGTTGTAGCCATATTGATACCCACTTTTCATTGCATGCAGATTGAGGGTGGGTTATACAGAAATTTCTAGGGAATTTTGGGTTGTTGGGTCATTGCCATGGAAAGGGGCAGTAACTCCCAGGCGTTGCCATGGCGATGGTCAACTGACATGGCACGCTGGTGGGCTGTCTGATGGAAAGCTGCTTCCACTCCAGCCCCGTTTTAGCTAGTCCTCAATTTGGTCTGATGTCCAAGCCCCGCCTCCAGAGTCAAGCCCCGCCTCCTACCTCCCTGGTGCTAGCAGATCCTGTGTGTGGTGAGGGCAGGCTCTCTGCTTTCAAGATGGCACTTTCTCCCTGCATCCTCATGCAGTGGAAGGGATAAGGCAGCCTCTTCCACCTTTTTTTTAAGGGCACCAATCCCCATGGATGAGGGTGGGGCCCTCAGGATTTAATGTCCCCCGAAGCCCCACCTCTTAATCCACCACATCAGAGATTAGATTTCAACACAGGGATTTTGGAGAGACAAACATTCAGACCATAGCATGTGCCTAAATTCTAGGGGAAAGGGAGTAGGAGACAGGTTTCTATGGAAGAACAAGGTTGCTTTGGGAAAGACACGTGGGCTTTTAGCAGGGCAAACAGGAGATGAGAAAGTGAAGGACAGAGTTTGTTTATGCAGATGTGAGTGTTCATCATGGTCATAAAACTCCCCTAGAGAAGGAATTTATAGCAGGTTTATTCTTGATCTCTCTCCTAGGAGGAGAAGCCACCTCAAAGAGCGAATTATGGCACTTCTCACCTCTCAGAAGTTTCTTTTAGTAAGAAAAGTTATAAGAAAGTTTCTTTCTGCATCTATTAAATCTTTCTTATATGACTTCAGCTTAAAAGAATATTTATGCCAACTCTGGGGTTCCTAGGGGGTCCCCACCCTGTATCCCTGGATCCAAAGCCATGAAAACCCCCCTTCGGGCACGGTCTTCTGGGTCCTGATCCAGGTGTCAGCCAGGCAGTGCTGCGATTTGACCAGACACCCAGAGGTCAGGCCAGGAAGGGGAGGGGAGGCAGGTGCTGAGGAGGCCAAGATTTGTCCCATAAGACACGACCATACCAGGCCCCTTTCTACCCTTAAGCAGAAGAGAGGGTGAGGGTGAACGGGGGAATCTATCTTTGAACAAGGGGCAGAGGACCACTTTTGCAAGCCCAGTGAAGTAGGTGGAACCTGGGGTTTAAAGACATCAGATGCACCTGCCCAAATATTCCCTCCCAAGGCTCAGGGTCCCCTTCCCATGTCTCAGACCCTTGACTTCAGCCCCGAGACGGCCCATTTTCCTCTTTGAAGCTGTAGCCACCCACTTCTAGTCTTTACAACCACCATTCCTGTGACCTTCCAGCCACTGTACCTCCCTCCACTGCCACCCGCCCACTCACTGTGCTGAGGGGGAGCTCCCTGGACACTGGGGCTGAGAATCTTCTCATCCCAGGTTCTGGGACCCTCAGGCCCGCCCAGCTGGCAGGGATCCCACCTGGACAGGGTATCATCTGCAGAGTCTGCTTCCTGGGATCCCTTCCCTAGACCCAGGCCTGAGAGAGGGATTCTCGTGGCCACTCTATTGAAGAGAGGAGTGGCTGTGGGTGGGGGCCTTGAGCAAGCCGGAAGCCATGAGGAAGGAAAGAGCCGAGACAGCCTCTGCGTGTGGTCATGCCACTGCCTTGCTCCTCGCTGTGGAAAGAGGCTGTGTCTGTACCCCACATCAGGCAGTGAGGCCCTGGCTGTGGGCTGGGAGAAAGGGGCCACTTCTGGAGGCTGCCATTAGCCCCAGAACACTGCTCCAGGTACAGGGACCTGGGTGGGGCCACCTTGGCACGCACCTGCCCTCATGTGGGTGGCCCTGAGTCCTGGGACAGGGCTGAGGTTCCGCTCTACGGCAGGTGGTGGAGCTGCCCCCCTCTGCCCCCGCTCCACACCAGCAATTGCAAAGCTGAACACCTACAGGACCAGGCAGGAAGTACAGAGCGCACCAGCCCCGGGGGACTCCGTGGACTGCAGTGTGAGCAACTCTCTACACCGGGAAGGCTTGGCCCAGGACACCGGACTGGTCAGATCCGGCTGACTGACAGGCCACCAGTCCGTGACCTTTGCCAAACACTCTGGCTCCGTCCTGCTACCTGGAGCCAGTTGGCATCACCTTGACCACGCCAACATTCCAGGGTAGAAGTTGGCATTTCCAAACCCAGTTCATTGGCAGAATCGCCTGAGACACTTTCTTTAGACTGTCTGGATTTTCTTTTCTTTTTTTTTTTCTTTTTTCTGGAATTTTTTAAATTTCAGAAGTAATGCGTAGTTGATTTTAGAAGGTCAAGCATGAAGGAAGAAGCAGTTACCCGGACATTTTGCGGCTGAAAGCCTGTCCCCGCCATCCAGTGTCCCCCACCTCTGTAGGGCAGCTGCAGATGTCTCACACATGTCAGCCCGTTCCAAAGCAGGACTTTTGGGATGCGGCCGCGCTCTCGGACGGTCCTCTCCTGTGCTCTCTCTCACCCTCTCCAGGGTGTGCTGAGAAATGGCAGCCTCAGAAGGAGACGCCCACTGTGAGGACCTGCGGCTCCACAGCCAGGTGCTCTGAAGGAAAACAGTGGAAAGGGACGCAAGAGTGGCGTGGGCTGGGTGGGCACAGCTGCCCTTGAGACAGGGGCTTCTCATTCCAGGTTCTGGGACCCTCAGGGCCGCCCAACTGGCAGGGATCCCACCTGGACAGGATCTCATCTGCAGAGTCTGCTTCCTGGGACCCCTTCCCTAGCCCCAGAGCCTGAGAGAGGGATTCTCGTGGCCACTCCATTGAGTGGCCTCTTTAAGAGGTGGGTGCGGGCTGAGACCGCCGGGAAGAAGGAACCGGACTCACCCACAGTGCTGGGAAGGGCAGAGGGAACAGCGCGGTGCAGCCGGGCAGGGATCCCCAATGTCACTGTCAGGTGTGAGCCCTGAGGTGCCCAATGTCCCACTGCAGGGAACTGAACCTCCGCAGGCCCTTCTCTAAACCTGCGTCCTTCTCTGTTGCACTGGAGATCCGGGAGATGATCGTGGTAGGTATTATTACTTGGTAGAGACAGGGGTCTCACTAGGTTGCCCAGGCTGGTCTCAAACTCCTGGGCTCAAGTGATCCTCCTGACTCGACCTCCCAAAGTGTTGAGATTGCAGGCATGAGCCACAGCGCTTGGCCTCCAGGAAATAATTTATATATAAATCTCTCATGGGCAACTGTGTAGCACCTGACGTGTTGGTGCTCACCTCAAATTCTCAACATCCTTATCATGTGGAGACGCTGAAGTCACTGAAACATCCCTTGGGGGTGGTTGCCGGGGACTCGGGGGAGGGAGGAGAGGGTTTTTTTTTCCACGGACACAAAGTTTCAGTTTTGCAAGATGAAAAAGTTCTGGAGGTTGTTTGCACAACGATGTGCATATACTTAGCACTACTGAATGGTACACCTATGCTCGCCTAACATAGTACATTTTATTTATGTATATTTACCACAATTTTCTTTCTTTTTTTTGAGATAGAGTCTCTCTCTGTTACCCAGGCTGGAGTGCAGTGGCGCGGTCTCGGCTCACTGCAACCTCCACTGAGTTCAAGTGATTCTCCTGCCTCACCCTCCCTAGTAGCTGGGACTACAGACGCCCACCACCACGCCAGGCTAATTTTTGTATTTTTAGTAGAGACGGGGTTTCACCATGTTGACTAGGTTGGCCTCAAACTCCTGACCTCCAGTGATCCGCCCACCTAGGCCTCCACAATTTTTTTTTTAAAGTTTCTTGGAGAAGTGGGCTGGGGCGTCCTGATCCCATCTCAGTACCATACTCCATTCCAGCTACATCATGATGATGGATCATCTGATGAGGATCCCATCGGATCCTCCTGATCTCAGTACCATACTCCATTCCAGCTATATCAGCCTAACCCATAAAACAAAGGAGGAGACGGCAGCTCAGATAAGCCAACAAGCCTGGGCTTTTGTACCATCCCCACAAGGAGGAATGCCATTGTCCCTTAGGATGCAGAGTTTCTGGGTTCCTACAAAAGCCTCCTGTCCCCGGAGGGCTCTTGGCCTCCCGCCCTTGTGGAGGGTCCCGGGCATCACCCCAGGACCTCTGTCAAGAGCTGGGGCTCCCAGGCTCATGGTGGGCCAGTGGTCCCGTGCAGGTGTGGCTGGCACACACTCTGCTGAGTGATGCAGCTGGCGTTCAGTGTTTGTAGCAATGGGGTCGCGCTTGCATGGTCCCTGACCTCACCTGTGGACTTACAAAGTCTCTGGTCCCACACAGCATCTGAGATCTGCTTCCTAACTGAGGCAGCTTCAATTTAGCTTCCAGGTTCAATGGCTTTGCCGTAGGATATGGGCTCACCTACAACAGTGCGGGGAGCAATCCGCAGCAGGATAGAAAGAGGAGGAAAAACTAGAAGCTGAGAACGAATGCACCCCAATGTAGCAAAACACTACTGGTGATTGCATTAACATAGATAATAGTAGCCTGTAGTCATTCATTCAGTCTTTTCTTCTTTCTCTCATTCCCTTCTGCCAGACGCCGACAAGGGTCGGGAGCGTGTGCTGCTGTGTGAGTAACTGCTTGTCTGCAGCTGACACCCAAGTCCTCTTGTTTGCTTCAACGTCTTCATGCAGAGACTGACTTTTTTAAATCAAAGGGACGAACATATCTTCTCCAAAATCTTCAGGGCCAAGGTAGGTATAATTGCTTACGGGGCAACCTGAGAGTGTCCCTCAGCAGTTCTGACTAAAAACTGTCGCACTCCGGGGTGTGTTACCCGCAGAGGGAGGCGGTTCTTGTTTATCCAGCAAGCATGTGAGTATGTACTTCAATCCTGACGGCCACCTCTCCAGCAGCTTGACAGTCCCCCACTGCGAACTCGAATTTTCTGGAGGTCAGGTAAGACTATAAAATATCGCAACGCCCTCAGGTTCTAAATCAGAGGAGGTGACAAGAGGCCAGAAGGGTTTCTGGCTCTTTAACTCCCTTCCAGCAAAAGGGTCTTGTGATCCCTCCACTAAGTTCAAGATATGAAGACCCCTCCTCAGAAGGAAGGCCCTGGGTGCGGTCGTGGAGGCCCAGTGTGCAGAAGCCGCGTAATGAGCCACTCAGACGGGAGATTTCCAACGCCAGATTCAGCTTGGGCTCAGATGACCCATGTCTAACCCGACCGGGCGCTGTCAGCCCTTCCCAGCCCAATCTGCTCCTTCTCCTTCCTGGACCCACCCCTGAGCCCCACTGATTGTTTTTGGCACGGGACAGCCAAATGACTCTGTGAAGGGGCAGATCCGGAACGTTTTCCGCTTTGTGGGCCATGCTGTGCTGTCACACGCCTCTGCTGTTGTCGTGGGAAAGCAGTCCTGAACAATGTGTCAATGAACCGTGGGGCTGCCTTTCTGTTATGTTCAGAAAGGGGCAGCGCCCGGACCGAGGCTTACAGGATTAAACTGACTCATCTGGGGCCCACATGGAATGTGAGAGGGAACTTGCCTCACCCACGGGCCCCCATCTCCCCATGGGCAGACACACTGGGACCAGAGAGGGGGCTTCACGATGTGGCTTCCAGGAGCCCCCACAGGCTCAGACAGGGCTGGGGGAGCCCAGCGGATCAGGTGGGCCTCCCTCGGTCTATCACCGTCTTCGCAGCTTCCTCTAAAGAAGGCAGAGCTGTTCTGCTGAATGCAGGCAAACAGTGCAAAAGTGTCGGCCTCTTTCGGTCCCCAGATGGCCTCTGTGACTGCACGTAAGCAGTGGCCACTACGACGGGGTCCTTAGACCATCTTTGTGATTTTGTGCATAAGCAGTGGCTGCTTGGATGGGGCGCTGTCGCTGGGCTGACCAATGTCGCTGGCGGGAGCCCCTGCCCCAAGTTGCCCCTGTCTTCTGAGTGACAGCCCCCAGGGTCCTTGTCAGCCTTCTGGGGAGGCTCCCTCCCTGCTCTTCCTTAGTTCCGAAGCACAGGGAGCGACCAGGTCGCAGGGCCCTTTCCAGGCTGGTATGTGGGCAGTCTGGCAGCACCTGCTTCAGGTCCCTGTTGGAACTTGGCATGCAGTGGGTGGGTGGCAGGGGGAGGTTTACAGGTTGCCATGGGGTCCTGGGTGTCCCGACAGCAGGCCTGCCCCACCCGTGAGTGGACCCCAGCTCCCTCTGGGGTCGGGGGGTCTGTGTCCTCACAGCACAGCCCCTCTGACAGTCAAGGAAGCTCTCGTGAGCCGGGTTGTGTGTTTACAAACAGCACTGGCAGCTTGTGAGCAGTTACGAGCCTGGCTCACTCCCCGGGCAGGAGGGCTGATTGTGAGGCTCATTGGTCCTGGTGGTTGGCTTGGGCCTTGCTGGCTGCTGGTCACAGCTCCAGCTGGAGTAGCTCAACCTCTGCAGAAGGTGGGGAAAGGGTGGCACTGGGGTCCTCTATGTCCACTGGGCAGGGCTGCCCAGGAGGCCCTGAAGCTGGTCATCACTGCCCTTCCATCCAGGGCACTAAGCTGCCTGGAGACTGAGCACCACCTGAGGCTGGCACGAGGGCCAGCCTCACAGACGGCACCCCTCACACACACAGCACCCTTCACACATGGCACTCCACCTTGCACATGGCACTCCTCGCACACATGGCATCCCTCCACACACGGCATCCCTCACACACATGGCAGTCCCGACCCTACCAGAAAGGCATTGAGACTCCATCTTACCCTCAGGGAAACTGACACTCAGTGAGGCCCAGGGCCAGGCTGTCCTGCAGCTGAGGGCTGGAGCTCTGCACACCCCAAGGCTTTGCTTTCCTCCTCACACTCCATGGCCTCCAGTTGGGGCACCCATGGACTACCTTGCTCCCAAGCCAACCTGACTTGGGGAAGCAGCAATGGAGACAAGAGAAAAGACTGGCAACAGGAAGTCTTCCCCAAAGGAGCCGGCGGAGCCTCTCGGGAGAAGCACCCCTCCCTTCCGGGGCTGCATCTGAAGGGGAGGTGCACTCTTAGCTGCCCCCCCCACCATCCCCTATGAGCCACAGGCAGGCGGGGCTCCTGCCTGGGCTGGTTCTCCCAAGGGAAAGCATCCGATAAGGTCATAATAGCACCCTCTCCAGCCTCTCCTGGGCAACTCTAAGGATAACCTCACCTCTGCCACTACCTGTGAGCCAAGGAAACACGGGCACAGCCTCTCATTCTAGAAGAGGGAAGAGGCAGAGAGGGGAAGCGCACGGGTTAACGGCGGGACCCAGGCCTTCGAGACCTCCCCAGGCACAGCTGACCCCATCCTGGTTTTGAAGACAGATTGACAAGCATTCATTCAACATGCTTTGCTTGGGTACAGACACCAGATTCATCAGATGGGATTACGGGTGGATTTGGGGTGGGACCAGCTCACGGAGAGCCTTGGTTTCCAGGGCACTTGGATGCTTTTCTGTAAAGAGGGGCACTCCGTGAACATGTGTGGTCAGAGCTGGGCCTGGGCGAAGGCATGAGTTTTAGCCCTGGGGGTGCAGGACAGCCAGCTGGAGGGGAGGGGGCAGCCCCCACCAGAGGCAGCCTGGGGTGCGGGAGGAGATGCGTTGTTATAAAGTAGGGCTTCCTGAACGTTTTTGTACCACGGATGCTGCTCAGAGTGTTTTAAAATAGCATGTAGGATTCCAAAGGAAACCAATGATGTTAAAACACATTTGCCAGACTTCAAAAAACAAAGTTAGATATAATAGTATCTGAGCTTTCTATGAGCACATTTCATTGCAAGACTGGGGATGAGATCTGATGACCATCCCACTTTTACCACCATGATGAGTGAAAACATCGTTTCTAGACAGCAGCAACACCTGAAATGCGATATGAATGTTTCTGTGACTTCAGCTGGGACCAAGGTCGCTTGCTAACCAGGAACACCACTGCAAGTTATTTACTTTCAAAATAGAAGGAAATTCTAAACTTCACTTAGAGGTTGGTAAAAATAAGACACAATTTTTTTTTCTCCTGATTTTTTTCTCAAGGGAAGATGCTCTGTAGAGAGCTTGGAGAAGGTCAGGGGCATGAGAAGTCCTGAGATCAGCCAGAACCTGATGCCTGAGTGTCGGGGCACGGCGGGGAGCCACAAGGGCGGGACCCACGGCATTGGCATGGAAGCGAGGCGGTTCCTGAGACCAGTTAGTGCTCCCCGGACTGTCCCAGTGAGGAACCCAGGACTCAGGTGACCAAATGACCAGTGGGGGGTCAGAATTAGGACTTGGACTACCCCTGGCTCGCAGCGCCATACTTACCCCGAGAGAGACCCCGGGGACAGACCCCTGGGCGAACGTTCCCAGGACAGCCAGACATGGATCAGCCAGCAGGTGCTTCCAAAAGAAATTAACATTCCGAGCCAAGGCACCCCCAGCCAACACCACCCCAAGGCGCTAAGGATGCCCAGAGCCACTCCCTCTTGGGGGCGCTGTCATCTGGCTTCAGAAAACCACATTCTCCAGGGGGTGCCGGAGTGTCCTCAAGACTTCTGGGCTCTGGTACTCACCATCTGGACTCTTTTTCAAAGGAAAATGCCCCGGGCGAGGTGGGGCTGGCCTCTGCCCCTCACCCTGTGGCCAACTGGGCGGCCCCACCCAGCCTGGCTCTAAGACCTGTGCCCTCACCCCTGGAGCCTCTGTCCTGTTTCACAGAATCCTCACATCCATCCACCCAACTCTGCCCATGCTGCCTATAGCACCCCATGCCGCCAACAGAGCACCCCTTGCCCTACACCCACACAGGTAGAACGTGGGGTCTTCAGGGTGTTGGAGGAAGGGAGGGGAGGTGCAGAGGTGGGAGATCTGAACTCCCATGCAAATTGTCCCTATCCCCCACCTCCCCCAACCTTTTACCACTTCTGTGGCCCCCAGACTGCAGGCTGCAGGATCCTCCACCCCAGCCCCCACCGCCACTGGCTTGCCTGGGCCGGGCGGCCCCACAGTCTGAGCATTAGAGCGACTTACCTGTCTCATCTTGCCGGGAAACGGGATAATAATGCTTACCTCACGAGGAAGGTGTGGGGATTAATGACTTAATGCTGCCAAGCACCCCTGTGGGTCTGCTGAGCCAGCCAAGGAGGGCCGGCTGCCCTGGGACCGGAGCCCAGCACTAGGGACTTCCGGGGTCCTGCAGGAGCCGGGGTCCTGGCGAGCACCCCCCAGGCCTCACCCCTGGCCCTACCAATCCATGGCCACTGAGTTTTCCAGCCCTAAGAGTTTGCTCAGTGCTGGCTCTGACTTTGGGGATTTTCTGGGGAATGTTTCGTCCAGCCCCATCTAGAACATCCCTGGCGTTGGAGCAGCAGAATGCTGAGATGGGCTGGCTCAGTCTGGGAGCCATGAGCAGAGGGAGAAGGAGGCCTGCAGTGCTTCCACACGGGGCCTGAGATGCTCGGAGCTCAGAGCAGGTGACAGTCCCAGATCCCCAATGTGGCGAGGTTCTGGGGTCCGAGCTTGAAATCCCCTCCCATGGGACATCCTGCTGCACCTCAGCCACACATCTGGAGGGCAGGAGGCAGGAGGAAGCCCCTTCAGAATGACACAGACCCCCATGGGGGCTCTGGCTTGTCTTTTATGGCAGAGTTATTCCCCTGACCTGGGTGCCAGAAAATTACACACGAGAAGCCAGCTTGGAGACCTCCGGGACCCTGGTGACCGCAGCAGGCCCAGCACCAGCATTCATCAGCCACTCCCAGGTGTTTCTCAGGTCAAAGGAGAACAAAGCTCCCGTGAAAGATAATCAGGTCTCCTAGACATGCCCTACCCACCCCCAGAGCATCTCTCCCCTCACCCTGCCCTTCCTAGTGTGACCTGCAAGGTGGCCAGGGTCTCCCACCAGAACGCAGCTCATCCCTGAATGAGCGTCCACACATTGGGAGCTTCAACTACAGAAATGTATTTGCTCACAACTCTGCAGGCTGGAGGTGGACCCCAGGGGCTGCAGGGCTGTTCCTGAGGCCTCTCTCCTTGGTGTATCCATGGTATCTTCTCCTTCTGTGTATGTCTGTGTTCTCACCTCCTCTTTTTATAAGGACATCAGTCTGATTGGATCAGGGCCACCCTCATGAACGTGGCTTTACCTTAGTCACCTCTGTAAAGACCCCATCTCCAAATATAGCCCCATTCCAAGGCCCTGGGGGTTGGAGCTGCCACACACGGACTTGGGGGTCGATTCAGCCCACAGCAATCCCCAGCAGAGCCCTAGGCATCCTTCAAGGAGAGCAGGAAGCCCGCTTCCTCCATGGGGAGAGGCGCCCCTGCAGCCTCAGCAACATCTGTTTAGATCTGCTGGGCATGAAAACAGTGGGCCTGGGTGCTGGGCGTCTAGGAAGGAATCAGGCAGCACACCTGCCCTCGAGGCCGCCATTCATCCCGGGACGTCTGTTAGCACACGCTCCAGGTGCCGGACCACAGCAGTGAAGGACCCGCAGCCTCCACGGCTAGCTCTCCTGGATTGGCCTGCGATTCCGGGAGCACTGGGTCACCTCCTACAGTTCTCAGAATCTCCCAACCACGGCCTGCGTGCGAGGCGTGCCCGGCTGGCTTCTGTCGACCGAGGGTCAGCAGGCAGGGCAGGTGGCTTCCCAGCACCAAAAAGAGGCGGGTCCAGCGGGTCATCTGCTAGGTTCCAGGTTACTGCAGCAACAGGAAGTGGAGGGGGACAGGGAAAGAGGCGAGGGAGGCGGCCGGTCCTCCATCTGTGCCGTCCACACACCAGGCCCTGGTAGGATCACAGCATGGTGCTGACTCAGCCGGCTGCCCTTCTGAGCAAGCACGTGTCCCACAGCCTGAGAAAGAGCCCCAGAGTCTCCCAGGCAGAGGCGTGGGGTGCATAGGGATATGGGGTCGGCCAGCTTACTCCTCAGACCAGAGGGATGCAGGATTCCCCAGGATCAGGACCACGGACAAAGGTGTGGACAGAGGAAGGGAGGGAGGGAGAAATGGCAGCTGCCCTGCAGTGGGTCCAGAAAACCTCCTGGCTGGGCTACATTCTGTCTTGGGAGGTGGAAGTCAGATTTGGGTGGTTTTTTTTTTCTTTATTTGTCTTTCTTTCCTTTTCTCTCTTTCTTTCTCTTCTTTCTTTCTCTTTCTTTTCTTTTCTTTTCTTTCTTTCTTTCTCTTTCTTTCTTTCTTTCTTTTTTTTTTAATGAAGCCAAAGATTGAAATTGACCTTGAAATGAGAGCAGGCATTTCCCAGAAGGTCCAGTTTCTTCTGAGTAATTTTGTTTTGGTGAAAAGAAACCAGCACTTATCACATACTGTCATAGGACGTGGGATACCCACGGCTGGGCCCTAAGTCAGTGGCAGCTACCCAGAGACTTGGAAGACGGAGGCTTGGGGTAAAGCTCTGTCCTGACAGAGAGTGGGCATTCTCTCTGTCTCCTTCTCAAGGCCATCTTTCCTTTGGGGGTGGAAAGTTATCAAATGAATCCTCCCCTAGCCAGGGTGGGTAACGAGACAGCAGGCAAAACTGCCTGGGGCACCCAAGCCTGGCACCATGAGCAAAGAGACTCCTGTGTTCCCAGAGAAGCAGCAGCAAGGCTGAGACAGAACTCCAGCTCCGGTAGGAGGGAGCCTGCACCAGTAGGTGGTGCCAGACGTGTCTCTGGCACAGACCCCTTCCTTCTGCTGGGAGGGCCCTCAACACCTGAGGGCCTAGTTGCCTGCTGTGGAGGTGAGTGTTCTGGAATAATGAAGGCTTGAATTTATAGAGAACTCTCAGTTCTCATGCCAAATCTTGTGAGGGTTTGGAGAGGAGGCAGGGAAAGGTTAGTTGGCTATTAGCATCGAGGAAACTGAGGCACAGCCAGGTTAAAAGGCTTCCCCGGGGCATGAAGGGATTACAGCTGGAGAATGGAGCTCAGATTTCCGGGCAGTGTGTCCTGTCCTGTGCACTGGTCTGTGACACGACTGAAACACTTACAGAGGCTTCCAAAGGGCAGGGACAGTTTGGCACAAGGAGGACGCTGGTGGAAGCCACAGAGCACCCAAGAAACCACTGCTGGGGCAGGGAAGGGAACCCCATTCCCTGAGTCCTGCCCAGGGGGCTGCTGGGGGCCAACCCACCCACCCAGGAGTGAGGTCATGCCAGAGGCATCATGGTTCTTATCTTTTCTCTCTGATCCAGGGCCTGGCCTGTGGGTCCTTCTGAGAGGCTGTCCTCGAGAGCAGGTATGAGAGTGAGCAAGTGTACAGCCTGAATCCGGCTCTACAAAGACAAAGATGATGGTGAGAAAGGTGTCCACGTGCCCTTGAAGAAAACCCTCTCCAGCAAGAGGGCCACCTGGGCCACCTGCGTCCCAGCCCGGATCACCTGAGCCGGCCACTGCCAGAGGCCGTGCGGGAGAGGACATTGCTGGCCTGGGCCCCATGGCCCTGCTGGGCGGGCAGAGCCCCAGGTCACGGGCCTCACCAAGGTAGACAGAGACCAGCTTCCAGCAGACAGGCCTGGTCCAGATGACCTGAGCAACTGGGTGCTAGTGCAAGTGTTACGGGAGGGAATGGGGGTGCAGAGCCCTGTGCACCAAAAACCTTGCCGAACCAGCTCCCAGGGGCCTGCGGATTCACCCCAAAGCCAATGAGGCCCTCCTGACCCGAGGGGAAATGGAGAAACTGAGGCAGGACGGAGCTGACTCCAACCACTCCCTACTTCTTTCTCTCTGTGTCTCTCACACACCACACACAACACTCCCTCACACACACAAACCACACACACACCACGAACACCACACATACACCATGTACACATATGCCACACACAGACCACACATACCACATAACATACACACCACACATACCACATACCACACACACCATGCACACATATACCACACACACCACACGCACACACAAACCACACACACACATCACACACATACCACACACACCACAAATTACACACACACACCACATAGACACCACACACACACATCACATAGATACCACACGCAATGACCCCAAACACAAACCACACACAAACACACCGCACAGAACACACACACACCACACAACCACAAACACCACACATATCACACACACAAACACATACCATGTTGATACCACACACACACCACAAACACCACACACACAAACCACACATACATATCCCACATAGACACCAAACACACACACCACGCACACATATACCACACACACACACCGCACACACACGTGCTTCACACACACCACCCACCACACCACACACACCACACACAGACACACACACACACCACACATATACCACACGCACACCACACACATCACACATAACACACAGACACCACACACAAGCACCACACACACAAACCACATATACACACGTCATACACACACCACATACACACAAACACCACAGAGACAGCACACACAACCCCCGCACACAAACCACACACACACCACACATACCACATAAACACCATACACACACAAACCACGCACACACACATCATACACACATGACATAACACACACACCACATACTGCACAGATGCCACACACCACATAGACACCAGACACAACCCCCCAACACAAACCACAAACACACACCACACATACCACATAGATACAACACACATACCACAAACACCACACACAGAGAAATACAAACACATCACATACCACATAGATACCACTCACACACCACAAACACCATGCACCACACACACACACCACACACACACACACGCCACATAGACACCATACACACACACATTATGCACACATATACCACACACACACCACAGCACACACACACACCTCACACACACCACACACCACACATACCACACACACACACAGACACACACCACACACATACACCACACATGGACACACACACACACCACACATGCACGCACACCACACACGCCACATATACCACACACAACACACATGCACCACACATACCACACACATATCACACACACAAAACACATACTCCACACACAGGTACCCACCACACATAGACCCCACACACATACAGACACCCACCACACACACACAGACCACACACACACCACACACAGACACAAGATCACACGTAGACACACACACTCACTTGTACAGAAGTGGAAATCCGCAGTGTGGGACTGTATTTTCTTTTCCATTCTAGAGAGGGGACGTGGCTAACTTGTGTGTGTGCTCCCAGCAGCCTGCGGGCACCCCACCCTTTCCCCCCACCGCACCCCACCCCCCGCTGTCCTCCCTGGGCCACCACAGGGAACCAGCCCATGGGGAAGCCACCGAGACCAGGAGCGATGGGGCACCGGGCAGCCAACAGATGGCATCAGGAGGCTGAGCTCGCCTCCAGCCAGCATGTGACCCCAGGGAAGACAGTTCACATCAGCTGTGCCTCAGTCTCCCAGGCACCGAAGTGGGGGGTCAGGCCTGACTGCGGCTGGTGATACCACCCCCACACTGAGGGGCACAGCCCCTGGGGCAGGCCCACTGCAGGTCCACAGAGAGACGGGGAGACGTGCCCGGCCAGCCTGTGGAAACAGAAGCAAGAGCAGGAGGACAGCGGGGCCAGCAGTTCATGACCACAGACAGGACGAAACGGCCTCAAACAAAATGGGTGTGGCTGAAAGAGATACTGGACACAGGAGTCGCGTCCAGAGCCTACACCTGCCAAATGCCCAGCTCACTGGGCACCACAGACATGAGGACGCCACTTCTTACACTAAAAATCGGCAATGGAAGGAAGTCATGAAACTGTCGTTCTGTTTTTTCAGAGAAACTTTCTTGAAGGGTTAAAACATAGCCCTAGTTGCTGTAGGTCAGTTCTTCCTACAGAGAATTCAAGCTGATCAATATGGAAGAAATTACAGAATTAGAAAACCCCATTTTGCAAAATAATTGAGAAGCAACGAGCCTCAGTAGGTGACATCGTTGGGTGACAGTTGGTGAGAAGGGCAGCTCTCCCTGCTGCCCTGGCACCTCCACTGCAGGTCTGCCTCTGCCATGGTCTCTCCTGATAAAGTGAACAGGAGGCGCAAGTCCCCATTGGAACTCTGGCTGCCTCTGAAAGACCAGCAGTCAGCCGTTCCTCCTTTTCCTATCACTAAAGCTTCTCTTCCATGGACAACACGAGGAGTTCCCTGAAAAAAACAAATGCACCCAAACACAGTGGCTGGGAGCGGGGGAGCCCCTTTAGTCCTGGTGGGTTTGGCGGGAGGAGCATTTGATGCTGCCAGTCCTGCCCAGTGGGTGCACCAGTGGCTGTGCTGTGGCCTGAGTCCAGGCCAGAAAGATGTAGAAAGTTATGAGGGCACCAGTTGGCAAGGCCAGTGGGAAGCAGCTGGAAATGACAGGTTGGGTGCTGGGAGATTTGTTCAGAATGTAGAGACTGAGCTGTGCCAACGGAGTATGCCGCCACAGTGGGGTCCTTTTGTATTTCATGGTGTGACTGTAATTCTCTCATCATTTAGCAGTGCAGTTTTACTTACATTATATATATTATTACATTATATTTGTAATAAACCCTTTGGGCCATAATGGGCTAAAAAATAAAATGAAAGTGCATGTGAAATAAGAAATTAAGTTATTGGATTTCTGTTCCTCCAGAAAGTTGATTATGGTGTCTAACTTACACAAAATGTTTGTGAACGTTTATCATTCACGGTAAATGCCATGACATCACCAATCACATGAAAAGCAGAAGAAACAGCAGCATCGGCCTCAAAAGCTGGTAACTATTGTCAGACAGCCAAAGACAGTGACTGACGCCTGCAGTCGTGTCACTCTGGGACTTTTCATGTAGATCAAATGTCAGTGCTCATTAATTTCCTTCTTTGTCAAATTCAAGTTTTCTTATGAATTTACTTGATGATGTGATAATTGTTATTGTGTTACCTCCATGAGCAGAATTTCACAGACTGTTAAGTGAGGCTAGTGTAATATTCATGTTATCAGATGCTTCCAACAGAAAAGCCCATTCAGTTAATTTGAATAATGAGCTAATTTTTATTCAAATCATTAAATAAATGTAAAGCTTTTATTAAAAGCAATTATTAAAATAATTATTGTTTTAATTATTAGCAATTATTAAAAACAAGTCTGCAAACAGAAAGACTATTTAAATTTCTTATGAAAGAAAGAGAGAAACTGAATAGAATGCATCATATCTACCCAAATAGTGTATGAGAATAACTTTGGAGTCCTAACATTGCTTCTTGGAGCATCTCAATTTATGAAACAGATTTTTGCTAGAGCTCATATTTTAATTGTATGTATGTTTTTTATGTATGAGAATAGAATGAAACTGAAAAGACCTGTGATTTTTAGCACATAAATTTGATAAAACAGTCAAAGGAATTATACATGAAAAAAGCCTATTTGACTCATCTCGCCCCAAAAAGACATTTATGAAAGACTCTCTGGATTGAACTCAGAACACAGGACCCGTGATGATATCTGGGTGAACTATGGACCTTTTCATGAGAAAATACTGAGACTGTTTTCCCCTGAGCAGAGTCAACTCAGATCTTACCTCGGCCACTGCTCATTCATCTGACAACCTCAGGGTCTACAGAGAAGATTCCACTTAGCTGGTCAGCAAATTCAAATTCACAAGCCACAAAAACGTCTTCTTGGAGAAGATTCCAGGCAGTTTTATGAAAGATTGAAATAAGGCAATTCTGAAAGTAGCACATTCTTCTGAAAAATGCCACTAACAGCAATAGAATCAAATAAGGCTTAAAAACTGATTGAAGAATGTGAGTAGATATCAAGAAAAATTAATCAGGCCAGGCACGATGGCTCATGCCTGTAATTCCAGGACTTTGGGAGGCCAAGGTGGGAGGATCTCTTGAACCCAGGAGTTCGAGACCAGCCTTGGCCACATAGAGAGACATTATCTCTATAAAAATAAAAATGAAAAAATTAGCTGGGCATGGTGGTGCATGCCTGTGGTCCCAGTTACTCGGGAGCCTGAGAGGTCAAGGCTTCAGTGAGCCGAGCTCACGCCACCGCACTCTAGCCTGAGTGACAGAGCTGGACTATGTCTCAAAAATAATAATAATCTTCATTATTATTATTCAGCTTGTAATTACTTTTTAATATCCAGATAATCAATACAATAAAGAAGGCATTTTTTGCTTTAATGTAAATATGTTACTTTTTACTTTTTGATAGAGCATTTAATTTTTTCCCTGCAATTACAATTTTCACTTTATTAGAAACAAAAATTACATGCCACCACAGTATTTTCCCCTAGTCCTTACATAACAAGATATTTTAGTGCAAATTTATTTTTCCCCAGCTTCACTGAGTTATAATTTGTATCCAATAAAATCCACCTATTTTAATGTAGCAATTGGTAGCTGCTGTGTAACCATCACCACAGTCAAGAAATAGAACATTTGCATCACTCTAAAAAGTTTTCTTTTGACCCTCCCGTGAGCCCTGACCCCAATTACTAATAATCTCGAAAGCATCTTTTTAAGGTTTTAAACAACGTAATTGAGGTGTAATTGCCATACAATAAACTATACATATTTAAAGTGTGCAATTCACATGCGTTGACACATGTGCAGGTCCTGAAACCACCCAGCAACAAAATAGTCAGCATATGCCTCCCTACATTGTGTAGATACTGCAGGGTCTTTTTTTTTTTTTTTTTCTGAGATGGAGTCTAGCTCTGTCACCCAGGCTGGAGTGCAGTGGCCCAATCTCAGCTCACTGCAAGCTCTGCCTCCCAGGTTCATACCATTCTCCTCCCTCAGCCTCCCGAGCAGCTGGCACTACAGGCACCTGCCACCTTGCCCAGCTAATTTTTTGTATTTTTTAGTAGAGATGGGGTTTCACCGTGTTAGCCAGGATGGTCTCGATCTCCTGACCTTGTGATCCACCCGCCTCGGCCTCCCAAAGTGCTGGGATTACAGGCTTGAGCCACCGCGCCCGGCCACTGCAGTTTCTTCATCCATCTCACCTGTTGATGGACATTTAGGTTTTTTCTATTTTTAGCTATTACAAATAAAGCTGCTATGACTTTTGCTTATTTATGCAGAAGTCTTCACTTGGGCACAGACTTTTCTCTTGGATAAATACCTCGGAGCAGAACAATGGGGTCATGTGGTAGCTGTGTGTTTAATTGTCAAGAAAACGTCAGTTTTCTAAAGTGCTTGTACCATTTTACGTTTCTAACCACAGGGTGTGAGAGTTCCGGTCTCTATACATCCTCGCCAGCACTTAGTATAGGAGCTCTTATTGCAGTCATTCTAAGCTGTTTGTAGTAATAGCTGCCGTAGTCTTAATTTGTGTTTCCCTAATGACTGATGCTGCTGAATCTCTTTTCATGTGCTATTTACCATTTCTATATGGTGGGTGAAGTATCTATTCTTTTCTCTTTTTTAAATTTTTATTTATTGAGACAGAGTCTCACTCTGTCACCCAGGCTGGAGTGCAATGGGGCGATCTTGTCTCACTGCAACCTCTGCTTCCTGGATTCAAATGATTCTCTGGCCTCAGCCTCCTGAGTAGCTAGGATTACAGGCGCCTGCCACCATGCCCGGCTAATTTTTGTATTTTTAGTAGAGAGAGGGTTTCATCATGTTAGTCACACTGGTCTTGAACCCCTGACCTCAGGTGATCCACCCACCTCAGCCTCCCAAAGTGCTGGGATTACAGGTGTGAGCCACTGCGCCCGGCCTATTCTCTTCTTTTTTAAAAAACTTAGGTTCTTTGTTTTTTGAGTTTCGAGCCATCTTTATCTATATGGCTACATGTCATTTATCAGATGGGTGATTTGCAAGTATTTTCTCCCAGGCTGTGGTTTGTCTTTTCATTAATTTATCAATGTCTTTCCAAAGCAGAAGAACCTCTTCACTTCGATGAAGTCCAATTGATGGTTTTAGTATTTGTTTTTAAACATTGAATACTTTTGATGTTGTGTCTAAGAAATTTTTGCCGGCCAGACGCCATGGCTCACATCTGTAATCCCAACACTTTGGGAGGCCGAGGCAGGAGGATGGCTTGAGCCTAAGGGTACCAACCTGGGCAAAAGGGCAAAACCCCATCTCTACAAAAAATACAAAAGAAATCAGCTCGGTGTGGTGGCAAGACCGTGAGAGAGGACCTGTAGGGAGACACAGGGGCGTAATGGCGAGTGGTTAATTCTAGCAGCCTAAGAAGTAAAGTAAGCAGGAAACCATTGAGGTGGTGTTCAGGGCCACAGGACGGACTGGAGCACTGGCCAAATGCTTGGCTGTTAGAGTGAGCAGAATAAAAGCAAGTCAGAAAAAGCAAGTCAGAACCCTGGCAATTTCTGTCACTATCAGGAGGCACTGGACTGCAAGTCACAGAATAAACCCATCCACCGTGCCTTAACCACGTAAGGATTGTCCTTCTCCCATCACAAGAAGACTAGAGCGACGTCCCTGCTGGGGGCTTCTGAGGTTCACGTTGTCAGAGCCAGGATCTCAGCAGATCTTGGATCTTTTGTCAAGGTCATCTCTGAGTCACCTCTGTCCACAGGGGACACTGGAATGGTGAGTGTTTAGCTCTCCATCCTCTGGGTGGAAGCAGGCAGGGGAGAAGAAGGTTGCGGAGGGTGCTGGGTTAGCCACCCATGGCCACACTGAGCACACTGGGGGCGAGTCATGCGGCTGCTGCAAGACACACGTGGTCCTGAGCCCACCTGGAAAGCTGGGAGCTGGCAAGTGTTCCCTGAATTCCTGCCTCCCTGCTTCTCCATCTGTAGCATTGCTCACCGCATTCTTGTTGTAACCTGCCTTGGCTGTGAGCTCAGGGCGTTTGCTTCCTTCCTGGGTAACTGCCAGTCTGAATTATTTATGAACCTAAGGTACACACTGATGGCGTTCCAACAAAGGCCACCAAAGGGAGCAGCCTGTCTGTAACCCTGAAGCTTAGCACACAGTGAAAAGGACTCAGATTAAACCGTAAGATTCCTCTGCACGGAAGACAGAGGCCTGGACTTCTCCAGGGCAGCCGGAGGCACCAGAAGCAAACCTGCTCCTGCTTCCCTCCATTTCCCAGGTGCCTTAGGGTGGCTGCAGTCACTGGGAGCCGAGCACTGACAGGCAATGGGGCAAGAACTGGGCCACGTGCCTTGGGGTCCCCAGCACACAAGCCAGCCCCTGAGGGTAGGAACGAGAGACCAGACTCTGGAGGCCGGCAGACCAAGGTTTACGCTCTGGCAATTCCTGATGGGGTCAAGGATCTTCCCCTCTTTGTGCCTCGGTTTCCCTGTCTGGCCAGTGGGGTTGCTGTGAGGATTAAACGCAGCCATCCCTGTGCAGTCGATTGTTTGCAACAACAACAAAAAAACGGCCACAATTGTTCCACTCCCTGCGTTCACACCCCCTTGCAATGTGACTTTACAGCAACTCTCACAAAGAGGCGGAGTCTCTTCCACACCCTGACTCACAATGGCCAATGGAATGCCCTGCAAGTGACGTCATACCCTTCCGAGCCTTGCAGCTTCTGCCTTTCGGAAGACTAAAGGGCAGAGCCCAGGGAAGTTATGTAACGGGCCCAGCTAATGAGTGGCAGAGGCCAGAGGGCTTGACCTGCCGAACTGTCTAAGGCCAGAGGCCGTCCGTACACTCTTTCCACATAGGAATGTCTCCTGAAGGGGAAGTGGGCTTTTCTAAGATGTACAGGGAGGTCAAAATCCTGTCCTCAGATTGACAGGATGTTTCATGGGCACCCCTGTCCTCAGATTGAGAGGATGTTTCGTGGGCACCGAATTCTGGGTCAGGAAAGCAGCCTGCATCCACCAGTATCCTTGGGTTACTAAGTGGGGCCAGTAGCTCCAGGTGTAACCCATTTAAGTTTGCCAGACAGCCAGCATGTAAGAAATGCTCTAATGATCCCCCTTTCCATCCCATGGAAAGTGGGCAGTGGGGTCTGGGAAGGAGTTTGGGGAGAGAGATGAGGTTGGGACTAACTCTCATTGGCTTTCTTTACAGAAGGGGTCGCTGGAGTGTTTCAGGTCTATTTGCTTGTTTTGTTTTTTTCAATTTTGGTTTTTTTTTTTTTCTTTTTAAGACAGGGTCTTGCTATGTTGCCCAGGCTGGTCTAACTCCTGGGTTCAAGCGATCCTTCCACCTCAGACTCCCATATAGCTGGGACTACAGTCATGAGCACCTGCACCTGCTTGTTTTTTTGTTATTTGAGACGGAGTCTCACTCTGTTGCCCAGGCTGGAGTTTAGTGGCATGATCTTGGTTCACTGCAACCTTCGCTTCCTGGGTTCAAGTGATTCTCCTGCCTTAGCCTCCCAAGTAGCTGGGACTATAGGCGCGTGCCACCACGCCCAGCTAATTTTTTGTATTTTTAGTAGAGATGGGGTTTCACTGTGTTAGCCAGGATGGTCTCGATCTCCTGACCTCATGATCCGCCCGCCTCAGCCGCTTGCTTGTTTTTAATATATCCTTGCTCCCTGCCTTTCACAAAAGATGCTTTTGGGGGGCAGCTGACATTCTGTAACTTCTTGTGAGTCTACTGCAAGCCTGCCTGTGTATGTGGGGAGGAGGAGGTGAAAACAGCCCAGCAGCTTCCCCTGTGATCACAGAATGGGCATCACACTCTCCATCAGGAGACACAACCCTGGGGACTCCACCTTGAGCTCATGCACTGGGGCTTGGAGCCCCCAGGTAGTTCTACTTTGTTCTTAAAATCAACCAATGGCCAAAATGCCAAAGCAAAGACAAAACGTCCCCAAAGCTGCCATTGCTCATCTCCTATTAGTCTTTAAATCTGAAACAAAAACAAAAACAAGAACAAAAACAAAAAAAATACACACACACACACACGGGAATAAAGCATACATGGAAGTGTTGACAGCTTGCACACCCAGCCATGAGATCCCAACCTGAAACACCCTTGTCTGTCCCCACGGATTTAGCCTCCTTTAACTAGGGGCTCCCAGGGATCTAGGTCTGCAAACTCCTTGGAGCCCTCCTGGCCCTGGATTCAGTGGCCTCTCCATAGTGCTGGCCTCTAGTAGTTGGCAAAAAGCATACAACAAAACAAACAAACAAACCTGCTCTGCAACTGCCCAGAGACAAAAGTCGTTTGCCTCTGAGTCTCAGGCTGTTCTGTGTAGCTCTGAGAGGGCAGGTGATCGTCTTTGCTGTTAGCATAGTTGCATGTTTCTAGCACAATCTCGTCGGTGGCTTATGTAGTAAGTAGGTGTTCAGCAAAGGTGTCAGTTAATTGAAGAACCTCCTGGACCAGTGTGAGAATCTCCAGGAGAGTTCCTTAAGGCACAGATGGCTGAGCCTTACCCTAGATTCTGTGGGTCTGGAGTAGAGCCCTGCAATGTGCATTCGTCACAAGTTCCAGGTGATGCTGGTGTTGCTGGCTGGGAACCCCACTTTGTGAATCGCAGGCAGAGTGGATAGAAGCCTGTCTCCAGTGCCAGACGGCCTGGCTCTGCAGGGCAGCTCTGCAGCTACTCACTCTCCTCTGCCTCAGTTTCCTCATCAGTAAAATTGAAGGAATTATAATGCACACGCCGCCTGGTACATGCCACATAAATATTATTTAAAACATAAGGAAGCACACAGAAAAGAGAGAACAGAAGTGAAACGCCCCACCGCTCTGTTTCCCTCCTTTCCCTTCCGCCACCTCGCCCTGAGCTGGAATGAGGGGGACGTGGAACCCTGGCTCCATGCTAAGACCCTGCTGTGGGCAACCGGCCCTGACTCCCCAAAAAAAGCAAATCTCAAGGTCAAATTTAGACTCCCAGGCCCTGGGGCTCCACTGGCTCCAATCCCCTGGACTCACAGAACCCGAAGAGCCGGTTCCTCTGGGCATAGAACAACACACGTTGGGCACTGAGAGGAAGGGAAAGCAAACAGCCTGCGGAGGCATTTCCAGCGTACCCAGGGCAGCTGGGAGGAGGCTCCATGGCGCCTGGTTCTTCTGTTGGCAGAAGGGTCCAGAATCCCACATCTGTACCTTCCCCGCTGTCACGCGCTTATGCCAGGTATAGCCTGAGCAGGGCGGCCCTCCAGGGTTCCTGGGCGGCAGGGCTGAGGACCCAAGCCAGGCCTGGGTGAGCCGCCTGCACGCACTCTGCTCACTCGTGACTCCCCTGCAGAATCATAGCCTTTCCCGTGCTCCTCCGTTTACCTCCATTTGCACTAGCACGAGGCCGGGGACAAGAACTTTCCTGTACCTCCTTCACTGGCTCGCTCTCACACAATCCCCACCAGGGCAGCTGAAGAACTCTCGGAACATGAATCAGACCTCAGAGCCACCTTCACACGGTTCAGCACCCACAAGACAGCTCGAAGGCTGCTCGTGAATTAGTTGAAGCCCCTTACCTCATCCCACACCCCCGTTCCCGCCACCTCCCACAGTTGGGGCCCCAGACATCAGCACAGTCACTGCTGCAAGCCTTGACACGTGCTGTTCCCTTATCCGGGAAATTGCACCTGGACCCCTGGGGAACCCCCAGCACCAGCCTCTGGGGCACCCGGACCCCTGTGGGGCCCCCAGCGCCAGCCTCTGGGGCACCTGGACCCCTGCGGGGCTCCCAGCACCAGCCTCTGGGGCACCTGGACCCTTGCAAGGTCCTCAGGGTCAGCCTCTGGGGCACCTGGACTCACGTGAAGCCCCCAGCACCAGCCTCTGGGACCCCTGGACCCCTGTGGAGCCCCCAGCACCAGCCTCTGGGGCACCTGGACCCCTGCGGGGCCCCCAGGGCCAGCCTCTGGGGTACTTGGACCCTTGTGGAGCCCCCAGCGCCAGCCTCTGGGACACCTGGACCCCTGTGAAGCCCCCAGCGCCAGCCTCTGCCATAGCCTCTGTGGATCGGTGGCTTCTCTCTGGTCTCCCGCCATGTGCTGTGTCCATGGCTGTCTACAGAAGTAGACACAATCTCCTGCTACTTCAGTTTTCTCAGTATCCCTGATCACAATGTAGAAATGACCTGCTTCGTGTATGGCCCTGGCTAGACTCTGAGCCCTTTGGAGCAGGGTCGGTACCTCCATGGTGAGCTTTCTGTTCCCCACTCCAGTGGGCCCAGAAACTCCAGCCTCATGCTATTTGAGCACCTGACTCGTGTGGAGCTCCAGGGCATGGGCTCTGGGCCCCAACTATCTTGGCCCAAGCTCCAGCTTCACTGAGCAGGTGAGGCAAGTCCTTTCACCTCACGGTGCCTCTGATTTCTTATCTGCAAAATGGGTACAACCTCTGACTCAGAAGGCTGAGAGGTTTTGCAGGTCTAATACCCTGCCTGGCACGGGCACGCCCATGAGGCTGAGGCACAAACCAGAAAATCTGCTTCTCCTGGGTGAGAAGAATGAATGTCAGGCAGCCCAGAGAGTGACCCGCACAGCATCTTGGCCTGCAGACAGGCGGATTATCAGAAGGAAGCAGGGAGGCCGCACTGGAATGGAGAGGCAGGGGAGCCGGGGCGGAGAGGCAGGGGCGCCAGGGTGGAGACGCAGGGGCGCCAGGGCGGAGAGGCAGGGGCGCTGGGCTGAGCGGCTCCAGAACAGAGGCAGCTGTCCAGGCTCACCACCCAGTTCTCGGGCCATCACGTTCTGCTTGTGCTCTGAGATGTTCCGCCTCCCGCCGTCTCACTGGAGGCTCCAGACCTGCTGTCCTCAGCTGGACCGCTCTTCCCTGGACGGGTTTCCCCCCAACACACACCCCCAGGCCTGGCACATCCAGGCTTCCCCAGAGGCAGAGCCAGCCAGCCCATGTGCGGGGCCCGACCTCTGCCCAGACATGTGTAGGTTTTGTAACTTAATCTTTTGAAGGCAATGGTATTCTCCACTTTTCTTCTCGGTGGCCAGGGGTGGGGTGGGGAGTCCCCTCATTGTCAGCATCTCGTCCCCTGTGCTGTCTTCAGAAGGCATCCAACACTTGAGAGTGTTTTAAATAAAAAACCAGGTCCACCCACTGCAGACAGGCAGTTTCGACAGAGGCCATCCTCACCCAGCTGCTCACGGAGGTATCAGAGGATGCCCTGTGGCCCCCACGGGGTGCTGACTGTGTTAATTTCATCCATTTCCTTAAGGCTCCAGAAATGGATTTGGAAGCTGAGATCAGTCCAAAGGCATGTATCTAACATACACACACACCACACACACACACCACACACACACACTCATTCATACATACACAGAGGCACACACAGGTACACACATGCACACACACATGCACACACACATGCACACATGTCACAGACCCAAACAATAAGGACACAGCTTTGCTTGGTTTCTTAAATCATTTTTGCTTCAGGTTTTCACACAATAAAGACTATGCTAAGCTGAAAAAAAATAAGATTGAAGGTAACCTACTGGTCTTTACGTGTGTGGGTGTTCATAAACACAAGTGCCTGTGTGAGCACCTCTACTCAGAAACCCACTGAAAATAAGGAAAATAATGATAGAAGAAATCAATGACTCTCTACTTCTAGCTCTGAGGGCAGGATGGAAAAATGATCTTCATCTGCAGCTGAGTGGAGCTGGAGGCTACATACGAGACGTCGTTCCCAGCATCTGATTTCTAAGACATGAGCCCACATAGCACTCCTGTGCACACTGTCGGTCACGTGAGAATCAGCATGAGTGCCTCCCCAGCACAGGTGCTGCTCCCATGGGGAAGAAGCTTCCTCCCCGAGGCGGAAGAAGGGGCCCGCAGCCTCCAGTAGCGGCTGGCTGCAGATGTCTGCAAAAGCAGCACCCACTTGAGCCTACCGACCTTGAAGTCGGACAGGCAAGTGACACTCTAGTCAGTCATCACTGGCCATATTGACTTGGACCATTCTCCAAATTTCCCACAGCTGTAGTTTTCTCACCTTGACAAAGCTGTTTCATTAATCATTTCATCAGCAAGCTGCTGTTTTGGAGCCGGTGTGACAGCAGCCAGATGATGAAATGGCCGTGCAGATAGAAACCATGTTGGTCAAGTCCTGACTTTACAAAAGGTGTCAAATAAGTGTGCAATGAATGGTAGCTATCATTAGTTCGTAACAAGGGGAAATACATCATCTAGAGGGAGGCAGGATGTGCTGCGTGGAAAAGGTACCACCTTCCAGGAGGAAGATGCACCTTGAAAAGGCCCCCTGAGGACAGGGGTGTCAGTAACAAGATGGGCTGGGGTGCTACGGCAGGGAGAGACTAGGTTATTTTTCTCCTGCAGGGGAGGGGGTCGATATGAGGGGAGGGAGGAGGGAGAGAAATGGGAGGAGGGTGAGAGGGAGAAGGGAGAGGAGCTGGGAGAGGAGCCAGGAGAGGTGGGTGGGGCGGGAGCTGCTGGAGATACGAAATTCCTCTGCTGTGAGTAACCAGAGGACCCGCAAACACGACCTGGACCAGGCGGTGGGTGTGAGAGTTTTCTTTTAACACAGACGAGTACAAACAAGGAAGCACCAAATCTCTCCCCATGGATAACTCCTGGAGACATTGCGAAAAACAAAGACCTACACTGGAAGAAAATTCAAACAGTATAGGAAGGTACAAAATGAAAACAGAGCCTCTCCCAGCCCCGCCTCCACAGAATGTTTTCCCAAATAACTTCTGTTCCTGAGATGGCCCCGGGGCAGGGAGAACGGACCGATTTCCTGCCCCTGGGACTGCAGGAGCGGCTGCCGCTGCTGAATTCAAAAACCACAGAAATGTATTATCTTATAGTCCTAGAGCCCAGAATTATTAAATGAGTCTTAGGTGTGAAACGTGAAAACTGAGGTGTGGGCAGCATTGGCTCCCTCAGAGGCTCCGGGAGGATCCTACCTGCCTCTCCCAGCTTGCGGTGGCTGCGGGGGTCCCTGGGCCTGTAGCTGCACCGCTCCCATCTCTGCCTCATGGTCGCACGGCCTCCTCCTCCTCTGTACTGAAACCTCCCTCCATCTCCCTCTTGTAAGGACTCTTGTGATGGCATGTAGGGACCGCCAGACCACAGAGGGTCATCTCCCCATTGCAACATCCTTCCTCACATCTGTAAAGTCCTTTTCGCCATGTAAGGTCACATTCACCAGTTCTGGGGTTAGGCTGAGGCTCTCTTTGGAGGCCATTATTCAGCCAACCACAGGGACTTGAGCCTGAGTCTGTGGCTGGAGGGGCTGGTTAAGGGGGCCCACACCCAGCTCTGCCTTCAGTTCTGACCTGCTTTCTTCTTAGGGGGCCCTTGTCTTATACACGATCCAGTGACTGACGCCACCTTCTCCCCAATGCCTGTCACCCCGCTGGGAACCCCTGTTTTTCCAGAATTGGAACTTCTGTTTCTCTAATACTCGTTGGACACTCCAGGCCTCTCTAGGATTGGAAGCAGCTCCTGAGCCCCGGGCCGTGGCGTTCCCCTACATCTAGCCCACCTCCCAAATGATGACTCCCTGCCTCCCTTGCAGGGACCCCTCCCCTGCCTCCTCCTGCCGCCTAGCCGGGCCTGTCTCCTGCTGTGCTGAGCAGCCAGGACATCCCCCGACACTATTCCTAGACCCCACCTTGCCAACCACAGGCTGCTCCTGGGTCTTCCTGTCTCCTCCATCTGGGAACACCCCCACCCACACCTGGCTTCGGTGGAACAGTCCTGGCTGTGCTGCTGCTGGGAGAGGGAGGGGAGGCAGTGATGGGGACAAAGGGAAACTCAAGGGCAGCTCACAGGCCAGGAAGATTCAGGGACTCAGAGACGGGGGGCCTGAACTGGTGCCCCTGACCCTCCCACCCCACTATCCTCTTGTCAACAGGGTACCAGCCTCTCCCCGCTCAAGACAGGGGACCTCGCCTATGTATCACCAGCTGATATCCTCGGAAAGTCACCCTCAGGGTGCAGAGCACGGGGCCGGGGGTAACTGCCTAGCTCCACTCCCTGGTCTGGAATCAGCAGTGTGGGGCAGGTGGGCAGTGGGGTATGGACTTGAAACTGCTTTCCCGGTGCAGAGCTGCTTTCAGGACCCTCACTCTTAGCTTGAACAGCAACCAGGACTGTTTCCCAAAGGGAAAGGAAAAATGCCTTTGCTGCTATCAGTAGCCAAATGGATCACAAGTCCCTGGGTTCTGGTGTTTGCACATCATGTCATCTCAAGGGCCAAGCCACGCGGTCATTCTTGGGTAACACTGGGGTTTTTCTACTCCAAAGGGGAAGATCCATTTGTTATACTTTGCGTTTTGTAGCTTACTGAATGCTTGCTATGGGCAAGCCCTCAGGTAGTGCAGGAGGGGCTGGGAACTCCTCAACGGCAGGGAGCAGGGCTTTTTGCTCTAATTGCCTAGTGTCTAACACCGTGTCTGATACATGGTGAGTGGGAAAAGAGAGGAAGGAAGGAAAACAGCCCTCTAAGTTTCAAAGAACCTAAAACCTCTTGCTAGGGTTGAAATGGTTACACCCCCCCTCAAAGTGATATATGGAAGCCTAACCTCCAATCTGCTGATATTAGGAGGCAGGGCCTTTGGGAGGTGATCAGTTTTTGAGGGTGGAGCCCTCATGACTGCGATGAGTGCCCCTATAATGGGATGAAAAGGCCAGACTTCTCTCCTCCCTGTGTGAGGACACAGCGAGAAAGTGCCCTCCAGAAAGCCCTCACCAGACACCGACTCTGCCAGGGCCTCGACCTTGGACTTTCAGCCTCCAGAAATGTGAGAAACAAATGTCTGTTGCTCATAAGCCCTTCCAGTCTATGGGATTTTGTTCTAGCAGCCCAAATGGACTAAGACACCTATAAAGGACATTACACATTTTAAAAGTGGACAATGAATTGACAATTGTCACAAGGCTCGAGTTACTCATTTAGGCTTTCTACCCACCTCTGGCTGAATCCAATGTCCGCAAGCTTCCGTTATTTCATTCTGCCTTTCACAGGACCTTCTCCCTCTGCCAAAGTCGGGGGACCCTCTTCTGATGTTTACACAAGGCTCAGGTCCCCAGGGTTGCATCTCACTGTGATTTAGCCAGGGCCTCGTTGCTTCTTCGGGAATCAGATGGCTGGACCACGAAAGCCCAGCGCCTTTCCTATCCCGACAGAAGCTCCGGGGAAGCCTTACTCAATATGTGGAATTAGGGAGCCACATTCTTAGCATGAATTCAGGAGGTACCTTTTCTGTTTGAGATCAGGCGTCAAAAGCCATCATGCCATATTGGTAAGAAACCTGGCCCCTGGAACCAGAATGCCTGGGTTCAAATCCTGCTGGTGCCACGTGTCCTTGGGCAACTTTCCTAGCACTTCATATGTCAGTTTCCTGATCTGCAAAATGGGGATCACAGAAGCTCCTCACCAGGGGCTGCTGTGAGAATCGATGGGGCTGGTGTGTGACGATCAGGTGAGCGGGCGCCTAGGTTGGTTTGACTTGCTGTGAGCCCCACCCACCGCACTGCACAAGCCCCTCTCGGCACTTAGGGTCAGAGAGGTTCAGAATTTTTGGATTTCAGGAAAGTAAAATGGTGCATGTACCGAATAATCCCCAAACCCGATGGTGGGGTCTATTAATATTTAAGGGCAGCACTCTTCATATTTCTGTGGCAGAGCACAGTCCCCACGCCCTGAGTAGAATCATTCAATGACATGTTTATAGGCAGTTCAGGTCAGAAACTGCTACCGCATGAGTCAAGTATCAGATCAGACTTTGCCATCAAATGAATGATAGAACGGGCTTTTCTGTGTATTTTAGACTTCAGAATTGAGGACAAGAGGTTTTTATCTGGTCTTACAAATGCCAATGCAGTCAGGGCCCAGGACATGGGGTCCATGAGTGAGGAGCCCTGGGGCTGTGAGAGTTGGAGCCCACAGAGGACACCGTGGGTTCGACTGCAGCAGGAGACTCCTGGGCAAGCACGTCCAGTAACACAGGATGTTAAGGTTTAGGTGAAGTCTCCTGGTTCGTAAATGTTGTACGATGACGACATTTAAAGCGAGGGTTGGCATGCCAAGAAAAGCTGTCTTGTAACGTTGTCCAGCCCATCGGGAACTCCAGGCGGACAAAGCGAGCATGGTACCCGGGTGGCCGCCAGGCCCTCCCTGGATTGTCCTACCTTTCCCTCGCTCTGCCTCGCTCACTCTCCCTTCTCAAAGGTTCTGGTGAGGGATATGAAGCGTGTGGCCACACCGGTCCCAGAACCTGGGAGAAGGGAGGATGTTGAACACAGCAGAGTCCTGCTGCAAAGCCGAAGATTTGGTCCTGGCGCATAGCATGACCCATCTGACGTGGTGGCGGGTGCCTGTAGCCCCAGCTACTCAGGAGGCTGAGGCAGGAGAATGCCGTGAACCCAGGAGGCAGAGCTTGCAGTGAGCCGAGATCGCGCCACTGCACTCCAGCCTGCGGGACAGAGCGAGACTCCGTCTCAAAAACAAACAAACAAACAAATAAATAAATAAAAACTCAAATACCCTTCCATTAAATTAAACTAGGGTATAACTTCCCCCCTCCCACCTGCTGCACTGTCATTGCTGCTAAACGTTGCCATGCCTAAATGTGACATCCTTTGGATGAACAGGTGTAACATTGATTCACAAGGCGTGCTGCTTCAGGTAGCTTTTGTCCGAACTCTAAATTTGTCTTTTCTCTCTCTCTTTTCTTTTTACTGTTTAAAATGAACTCTCTCTGGTGTTATAATAACAGGGCAGCCTCCTAACTGTCAGGGTGGCTTCTGTGGCAACATCTAGATATTTCAAATGCAGGAGAATGATTGGATCACTCGAAGGGCAGGCCATCCTGCACAGGCCCTCATTACTGGGTCAGCCCACACAAGCCCTGGTCACCAGGTCATCCTGTACAGACCCTGATCACCGGGTCAGCCCACATAGGCCCTGATCATCAGCTCGGCCCGCACAGGCCCTCATCGCCAGGTCATCCCGCACGAGCCCTCCTCACCGGTTTTCTTTTCCTCCCTCTGCGTTCTTGGATGCCACTCTGGCTGCACCTGATGTGAGTCTAATGTTCTCACGAAGACACTGGGTGGGAGATTCCAGCTCTACTTCATTTCCTAACCTGAGACATACACCAACCCAAACTGGAACTCTAGGGGGATAAATTTGCGTTGTTTCATCAGGTTTTCTTTCTAATTACTTTTTTTCAGTTTTTTAAATTTACAAATAAAAATTGTTGATATTTGTGATGTACAATAGTGTTTTGAAATACACACACACACACACACACACACACAGCGTGGAATGGCTAAATTGAGCTAATTAACATATGTGTTGCCTCATATACTTATTTTTATGTGGTGAGAACACTTAAAAACTACTCAGAAATTCTCAAGAATATGATATATTATGATTAACTGTAGACACCATGATGTACAAGCTATCCCTTGAACTTATTCCTCCTGTCTCACTGAAATTCTGTGTCTTTGGACCACTATCTCCCCAAATCTCTCACCCCCAGCCTCTGACCATCATTTACTCTCTGCTTCTATAAGTTTGGCTTTTGTAGATTCCACAGATGAGTGAGATTGTGTCATTTGTCTTTCTGAGCCTGGCTTATTTCACTTAACATAATACCCTCTAGGTTCATTCATGTTGTTGCAAATGGCAGGATTTCCTACATCCCTTCAACATACTGACTTCCTTGGGTGTATACCCAGAAGTGAAATTGCCAGCAATCATATGATAGCTCTACTCTAATTGTTGAGGAAACTTCATACTACTTTCCATCATGGCTGTACTGATCCTCATTCCCACCAACAGTCATGGCTATACTGATCCACATCCCCACCAACAGTCATGGTTGTACTGATCCACATTCCCACCAACAGTCATGGCTGTATTGATGATCCACATTCCCACCCACAGTCAGGGCTGCGCTGATCCACATTCCCACCAACAGTCATGGCTGTACTGATTCACATTCCCACCAACAGTCATGGCTGTACTCATGATCCACATTCCCACCCACAGTCAGGGCTGCGCTGATCCACATTCCCACCAACAGTCATGGCTGTACTGATCCACATTCCCACCAACAATCATGTCTGTACTAATCCACATTCCCACCAACAGTGTGCAAGGGTGCCCTTTTCTCCACATCCTCACCAGCACTTGTTTTCTTTCATCTTTCTGATAATTAGGTGTGAAGTGATATCTCATTGTGGTTTTGACTTGCATTTCCTAGATGGTTGAGGATATTAAGCATTTTTTCATATACTCGTTGGCTGTTTGGATGTCTTCTTTTGAGAAATATCTATTCAGGTCCATTGCACATTTCTTAATTGGGTTATTTGTTTTCTTGCTATTGAGTTGTTTGAGTTCCTTATATATTCTGGCTATTAACCCCTTATCAAGTGTGTGACTTGCAAATATCTCCTCCCATTCCAGAGGGTATCCCTCCACTCTGTGGCCTGTTTCCTTTGCTGTGCAGAAGCTTTTGGGTTTGACGTGATCACATGCGTCTATGATTTTACTTTGGTTGCCTGTGCTTTTGGTGTCATATCCAAAATCATCATTGCTCAGACCAACGTCATAGGGCTTTGCCCCCTGTGTTTTCTTCTAACAGTTTGACAGTTTCAGGTCCTACATATAAGTCTTTCATTTGTTTTGAGTTGATTTTTGTATATGTATGAGATAGGGGTCTAATTTCATTCTTCCACCTGTAAATATCCAGTTTTCCCAACATCATTGAAATTTGTTTTGTTCAAAGCTATTGAATTGGTGGTAGTTTATTACAGCAGCCCCAGGAAATGAATACTGTGGTCATCTTTTGAATATTTGAGTTTTAACGGGACTCGTTGAGATAAAGTTTTATCCATGGGCAAGAGTGGGTTGACCTGGAAGCCCTGGGATCCTCTCAATCCAGGGTTGAAGCCCTGTTGCTGAACACGGCACCTGCACCCTTTACCTGGGATATGGTGCTAGCAGGACTTGCCTCGGTGGCTTCCTGGCAGGACCAAAATTCAGATAATAGGTGGAGGGTGCCTGGCTGGGGCTAAACAGATGCATCTCCAAAAAGGAGTTTTGCTCCAATCAAGGGAATAGGAGAAGGAGGCAGAGCCTATGTGAGCCCTCAGAACCTGGCATCAGGGAGCCTTCTATTGGCCTCAGTCTCCAGATGGCCTTGCCCACATCTCCAGAAAGCAAAGGACCCTGCCAGCTCTTCAACACAAATGTTCACACCAGGTTTTCCACCACTCCACACTCACCAGCTCTTTAGAAGGAGGCAGAGCAGTGATGGTCCCCTCCTTGCACAGAGAGTGAGATACAGAGTTCTGCACCCTCAAAACCACAAGCACAATCTCATCTAGACTTCAGCCTTTCAGGCTGCAAAAGCAGCAGGAGCTCCTCTCATCCACAGGACTTCCAACCCCAGGTCCTCCCAGCTCTCCCAGACAGAGACCAGGCTCCATTTCTGTGTCTCCAGCTTTCTGAGGACTCTCTTCCAAGTCCTCCCTTATCTCTTCCCCCAGGCAAAGAGGCGGCAGCTTCCTTCCTTCCTGTAGATGTAGGAGGAGGAGCGCTATTGATTCTCACTCATCAGCGCCCACTTTGCTTTTGGAGGCCGCTTTGGAAATGCCTTTCCCAGGCTCAGCCCTTGCCTGGAGCCATGACCTTACCCGAAGAAGAGGATGGATGAGGGACTGTCCCCAGAATGCAGGAACAGTGAGAAATGACGCCTGTGTTTACTTAGACCTCCTCACCAAGTTGGCCTGCATTCTCCTCTGAGTTCCACACGGGTCCTATGACATAGGCACTAATGCCAGGACCACTTTAGGGACAGGGAAGTAAGTACCTAGCAAAGGTTACAGACGGGTACTGCTGGGATATAAAGCCAGCTTCAAATCCAGCATCGTGCTTATGAAAGCCGCTCTGTACCTTGTTGCCAAATTGCCGCTTCTTTCAACTCCTAAATGCAGCATTTACTTTTTTTTTTTTTTTTTTTTTTTTGAGACGGAGTCTCACTCTGTCGCCCAGGCTGGAGTGCAGTGGCCGGATCTCAGCTCACTGCAAGCTCCGCCTCCCGGGTTCACGCCATTCTCCTGCCTCAGCCTCCCAAGTAGCTGGGACTACAGGCGCCCGCCACCTCGCCCGGCTAGTTTTTTTTTTTTTTGTATTTTTAGTAGAGACGGGGTTTCACCGTGTTAGCTCAGATGGTCTCGATCTCCTGACCTTGTGATCCGCCCGTCTCGGCCTCCCAAAGTGCTGGGATTACAGGCTTGAGCCACCGTGCCCGGCCTAAATGCAGCATTTTCTTTTTCCTTCTCCAAATTGTTTCTCTGCTGAGCAGCTGCAGATGGAAAACCACCTAGGATATTTACGTCCACCAAAGTCAAACCTTCTCCAGTTTGGCAGACATGTGAGACTCTGGCACGGGGGAGAGGGGCCCCTCGCTAAGTCCCCTTGCTCCAAAGCAGGACAGCAGTTCCTGTCAAGCACCTGACATGTATGAAACAGCTATTAGCCCCATTGTGGAAACAAATGAAGACCACCCACCTGAGACCAAGCACAGGCTGCGTATTCTGAGCAGGCTATAGTGAGGGGGCCGCCTCCACCACCTGCGTCTGGCAGAGACTCAGGGCAGGCAGTGGGGAGCTTGGTGGTGGACGACAGGCTCCAGGGGTGCCCTGATGAGGCTATCTTCAAAAGGAAGCTGGGAAGGCTCGTGGGAGTGGACATCCTAGGGGATTGGCTAGGGGCACATATTTGACTTTCTCTGGTTGGCTGTAAATTAGAAGCAGGAACAAAAATTAGAAAAGCTGGCAGTCATCGACCAGCTCCTGACCATTCTGGGCTGACCGCTGCAAAGATTGTGAGTCGCGCTATCTTTGTAGGGAAGGAAACAACTACTTTGCCCTCTTAGGTTCAGTAACTGAGGTCTGCGAATTACACGGACACAAGACGGATAAACAGGAGAAACAGGTTTATTTCATGTGCCTATGGGAGCCAACAAGAGAAGGAGCTGGGGCTGGGTGCGGTGGCTCACACCTGTAATCCCAGTGCTTTGAGAGACAGAGGTGGGAGAATCACCTGAGGTCAGGAGATCGAGGCCAGCCTTGCCAACATGGTGAAACCCAGTGTTCACTAAAAATACAAAACTTAGCCAGGCTTGGTGGTGTGCACCTGTAAGCCCAGCTACTTGGGAGGCTGAGGCAGGAGAATTGCTTGAACCCAGGAGGCGGAGGCTGCAGTGAGCCAAGATTGTGCCATTGCACTCCAGTCTGGGTGACAGAGCAAGATTCCATCTCAAAAAAAAAAAAAAAGAAAAAAAAAGAAAAGAAAAGAAAAAAGAGTAGCTGGCTGAGAAATAGCTAAAGACTTGTATACCTACTTAGTAGAGAAAAGGAAATGGGGGAAAAGTGACTTTTATGAGAAAAACAAATGTTTCCTTTAGGAAAAACAAATGGGATTTTAGGAGAAGAGAAGGGCAATAAACTTTGTGGTAATGTTGTCTACACAGGTATGAGTGGTCTTTCCATCTTCTTCAGGGCCATAAAACTCCCCCAGAGAGGAGAATTGTGGTTGCCTCCTTGCCCAGAAGTTGCTCTTTTTAGTCAGATAATGGAAGGTCTGAGGAGGCTTTTTTCTGCATCTATTAAATCTCAAATGTCTTCAACTTAAAGCAATCTTTATGTCATCTCTGGATTCTGAGTGGGTCCCCACATCTGTTTGTATACTCAGT
>NC_045452.1:37460164-37480107 GCF_002776525.5 Piliocolobus tephrosceles
ATCCACCCATCCATCCATTTGTCCATCCACTTATCCATCCATTCATCCATGCATCCATGCATCCATCCATCCATCCATCCATCCATCCATCCACTCACCCATGCAATAATAATTTAGCCCTGAATCATGCTGGATGCTTGGAGTATGAATTCCAATATGCCACAGTCCCTACTCTAGTTTTGAGGTGTCCATACTCTAGTTTAGGGGAGACAGACTCATAAAGAGTTATTTTTGTTATAATATATTAAAATCTACAGTGACTACTTTCATGAAATACCTGGCCATTCACTTATATCCTAGAACAGAATGTTGTCAGCACATGGTGACAAGCATGGTCACCAAGGTGGCGAGATGGCAGAGACCTGTGTCTTCCCATTTATCATGTTCAATGTTTTCCAAATTGTCTGCTTTCTGAATGTATTATTTTTATAATGGGAGTGGAGATTCTTTAAAATTCTTCAATATCTCTGGCATCACGCTACCTGACTTCAAACTATACTACAAGCCTACAGTAACCAAAACAGCATGGTACTAGTACCAAAACAGAGATATAGACCAATGGAACAGAACAGAGAGCCCTCAGAAATAATACCACACATCTACAACTATCTGATCTTTGACAAACTTGACAAAAACAAGAAATGGGGAAAGGATTCTCTATTTAACAAATGGTGCTGGGAAAACTGGCTAGCCATATGTAGAAAGCTGAAACTGGATCCCTTCCTTACACCTTATACAAAAATTAATTCAAGACTTAAATGTTAGATCTAAAACCATAAAAACTCTAAAGAAAACCTAGGCAATACCATTCAGGACATAGACATGGGCAAGGACTTCCTGTCTAAAACACCAAAAGCAATGGCAACAAAAGCCAAAATTGACAAATGGGATCTAATTAAACTAAAGAGCTTCTGCACAGCAAAAGAAACTACCATCAGAGTGAACAGGCAACCTACAGAATAGGAGAAAATTTTTGCAATCTACTCATTTGACAAAGGGCTAATATCCAGACTCTACAAAGAACCCAAACAAATTTCCAAGAAAAAAACAAACAGCCCCATCAACAAGGGGGTGAAGGATATGAACAGACATTTCTCAAAAGAAGACATTTATGTAGCCAACAGACACATGAAAAAATGCTCATCATCACTGGCCATCAGAGAAATACAAATCAAAACCACAATGGGATACCATCTCACACCAGTTAGAATGGCGATCGTTAAAAAGTCAGGAAACAACAGGTGCTGGAGAGGATGTGGAGAAATAGGAACATTTTTACACTATTGGTGGGACTGTAAACTAGTTCAACCATTGTGGAAGACAGTGTGGCAATTCCTCAGGGATCTAGAACTAGAAACACCATTTGACCCAGCCATCCCATTACTGGGTATATACCCAAAGGATTATAAATCATGCTGCTGTAAAGACACATGCACACGTTTGTTTATTGTGGCACTATTCACAAGAGCAAAGACTTGGAACCAACCCAAATGTCCAACAATAATAGACTGGATTAAGAAAATGTGGCACATATACACCATGGAATACTATGCAGCCATAAAAAACGATGAGTTCATGTCCTTTGTAGGGACATGGATGAAGCTGGAAACCAACATTCTCAGCAAACTATTGCAAGGACAAAAAACCAAACACTGCATATTCTCACTCACAGGTGAGAATTGAACAATGAGAACACTTGGACACAGGAAGGGGAACATCACACACTGGGGCTTGTTGTGGGGTGGAGGGAGAGGGGAGGGATAGCATTAGGAGATACACCCAATGTAAATGACGAGTTAATGGACGCCGCACACCAACGTGGCACATGTATACATATGTAACAAACCTGTACGTTGTACACATGTACCCTAGAAGTTAAAGTATAACAAAAAAATTTTTTTAAAAATTCTTCAATGTTTCTATATTGTCTAAAAGTCAATTGGTTCTTAGGCCCATTTGACACCTGACCTAATCAACTCTCCATCCTTGCCCCTCAGCAGCTGCCCTCCCGCAAGACTCCTCCAGCCCACCCCAGAACACCAGAGCTTCCCAAACCTCCAGTTCTTGCTCACCTTGAATTCTGCCTGCAGCTTTCTTACTACCACCTTTGCCTGGAAAATTCCTTTTCCCTCAAAATCTAGTTTAAAGGTCTGCCTTTCTGTGTCACGTGGCCTGCCTGCCTCTATGATTTTTCCCCCCACTTTCGGTGTTCTTCAAAATGAGCTATTTAATAGATGCATAATATCCCCTATCTATGCACCATAATTTATTTAATCAACTCATGGTTTGGGATCATTTAGGCTGTTTTTGACATTTGCTATTATAAATAATACCTTAATTAGCCTTCTCCTTCACGATCTTTGATCATATCTCTGCTTCCTTAGAATAGATTTCTAGAAATGGAATCTCCAGGGCAAAGAGTAAGAACACTTTTAAGGCTCTTCATACATAATTCAAATTGCTTTCCAAACAGGTTGAACAATTTGTGCTCCAGCACCACAGTGTGTGTTTGTTACATGTGTATCAAATCACCACAATCACCAAACATAGCGATCTGCGTTACCACATCTCCCTTTCTGACCCATTTCCTTATGAATACGGTTCATCTGCTCATAGCTGATACACCTGTGTGACTGTGATTAGCACACCTGTCTATGCTTACAAAAACATGTGTGTTCTTACTATTTTATTGTATAAATTGACCTATGAAGTGTTCCGTTTAATTTTTATGTTTTAATTTTAAAACCTACGTTTATGTTTTATTTTTATGTTTCTCAAATAAATTCCCTTTTAAAAATGTAAATATTTTCTAAAATTTTAAAATTATTTTTTACAGAATTGTGTTTTTAGGATTTTCATTTTTCAGGATTTCGACACTCGAGATGGTGTCTACTGGGATTATGATGTGCTCCCAAGAACAGGCCACTCCTCATCCTTTCCAAACGGCTCAGACGCGGTGGGCACTGATGTGGCCGGGTGGGCTCTACTTTCCCTCCCCCTGAAATCCCACCCGCCTGTTTCTCTTCCTCTTCTTTCCCCAGCCATTCCCTTCCAAGAAGCCTGGCTCTGGCCTGAGGTGCCTGGAAAGGGAAGGTCCACGCAGCGGTCCAAGTGGCCTACCTGAGTCACACGTGAGCCTTCCAGTCACTTCTCCGTTAGCTCACACTCTCTGAGCTACAAAGGCCTCAGGTGGTGTTAGGGGGCCTCGTGATCCTCTAGTCGACCATCTCCTACAGAACCAGCCATGACCAGGCTAGTTATTCATGGTGTGACAAGTCAGTCAGTCCTCACTCGACCTTCTGTTCAGAACAACGGGCCTGCTGTTCTGAGGCCGAGGCAGCATCTGTGAGGGCCGCAACAGCTGCTGGGCTGAGCGCAGACCTTCCTGATATGCCTCATCTGTGACCTCTTGGTGGATCTGAGCTCCTGGCTTTATCTCTATTGCCTATATGATCACAAGTTTCTTCTCTGTCCTTGTAGCAGGACGAGCCACAGACAAAACTCCTCAGACACCAGATTAAAGACGGAAGAGGTTTTTATTTGGCTTGGAGTGTCTGCATACTCACGTCTTAAAAGTCGAGCTCCCTGAAGACAGAGTTCCTGGCCCTTTTAAGGGCTTACAACGCTAAGGGGCTCCACGTGAAAGGGTCGTGATAGATTGAGAGCACATGTGGTTAGAGTCGGGGGTTAATCTTTTAACCTCAGGCCTGGTCATCTGTAGCACCGGATGGTCTTGCCACTGACTTCATTCCTGTTTTTCAACTTTTACTTCGTCCTCCTCCTCAGAGGCAGGGGACAGTAAGAGAAATGGCTTCTCTCCTTATCCTCTGCTTCCTCTTCTCTAAGCTGGAGCCATCCAAGCATCCAGCTCAGTTTTCAAAACGTAATAGAGATTAATGGAAATAAGGCACTATTATATGTATAATAATGTAATAATTCATTAATTCTCACAAGATTGAGTCAAAAAATACTAACTTAAAAACAAAAAACAAAACAAAAAAACAGTGTATTAGTCTGTTCTCACATAGCTGTAAAGAAATACTTGAAACTGGGTCATTTATGAAGAAAAGAGATTCAGTTGGCTCACGGTTCAGCAGGCTGTACAGGAAACATGGGGGCATCTGCTTCTGGGGAGGCCTCAGGAAACTTGTAATCATGGTGAAGACAAAGGGGAAACAGGCACTTCTCACATGGCCAGACCATGAGGGAGACAGGTGGGAAAGGCACCACACACTTTTAATCAACCAGATCTCGTGAGAACTCTATCACAAGACAGCACAAGGGGATGGAGCTAAACCATTCATGAAGATCCACCCCAATGATCCAACGACCTCCCACCAGACCCCACCCCCAGCACTGGGGATTACAATGGAACGTGAGATTCGGTGGGGACACAGGTCCACACCACATCACACAGTTTCTCTCCTTTCTTTCCAAGTAACCAGTTTGCAAGGGCTTGCCGTATCCTCCATAGATGGTGTAATTAGAAACACATTTGTGGGCGTGGTGATGTGGTCTGGGGGAAGAGCTCTAGCCCTCCTCTCTCCTCCAAAACTCTCACTAGTCACAGATTCTCGTGTGTTTATAATTTCTCATTTAACCTGCTGTTTTCCCCTCAAGTGGCTGAGGGAAGAGTCTGGGATGATGATGTGCTCCTGTGCTCTGAGTGTGGAAATGCTCCAAGGGTGCAGCCATGTTCTCGGCACTCGAGTCAGTCTTAGTCAGTGCTCCTTCCTCCTCTGCCAGCTCCTCCCATTCCAGTGACCATTCCTCTTCCTGAACCAGCTGGAGAAGGCACGTGGTCCCAGGCTGCTGTCTAAAGGGCTTTCCATTTGTCTCTGTAGACAATCCCATTTTCCTTTTCCAGCCTGTGATGGAAGGGGCAAGGGGGGCTCCTCCAACCAGCTAGCTGTGCCTTTCTGACCCAGGCCCAGGAGCTGCTGCCTGCCCTGGCAGGTCGCTGGCTGTCCTGGAACTTCCTAGACATTGCTGATCTTGCATTTCCTGTCGTGGAACACTTGTTCCATGACACAGGTCTACTTATCTGTCAACAAAAGCAACGCATTTACCTGCTTCTCCACCCACCTCCTTCCAGCCACCTCCACCCCTGCCCTCGCTGGTGAATGGATGAATTACCCAACATGCCTTTGTGCTGGGAGCATGGCCTGCCTTGAAGAGAACCACAAACAATGACCTGGGCTGCCTGAAGAGTCAGGTCAGCACACCAGTGAGGTTAAGTCAACTCCCAGAGGCCATGATGACAGGCCATGAAGAGTCAATGAGAGCCTTTTGGGTTTGATGTCCACAGCACTCTCTCCCCCATGGCACTGTCTTTAGAGGCAAGTGCGGGAGCCTCCGGCCAGTCAGAAGACAGTTCCTCCAAGTGTGCAGCTGTAGGTAATCAAAGCGAAGGGTATTTAGATTTCTAAAACAGAATCAGTAGGAGTCAGAGAGAGAGGGAGGGAAGGAGGGAGGGTTATTGGGAAGACCTGGCTCCCATGGCTATGGGGGCTCAGAAGCCCCACGTTCCACCATCTGCAAGCTGGAGGACCAAGAGTGCTGGTGATGGTGCTGAGATTGAGTCTGAATCCAAAGGCCTGAAAACTGGGAGAGCGATGGTGGAACACTTGGTCCCAGGGCCAGAGAAGGTGAGAGGAGATGTCCCAGCTCAGCAGGCAGGAGGCACAAGAGGACTGATACGCTTTGGCTGTGTCCCCACCCTAATCTCGACTTGAATTTTATCCCCCAGAATTCCCACATGTTGTGGGAGGGACCCAGGGGGAGGTAATTGGGTCATGGGGGCTGGTCTTTCCTGTGCTATTCTCGTGATAGTGAATAAGTCTCACAAAATCTGATAGGTTTTTCAGGGGTTTCCACTTTTGCTTCTTCCTCATTTGGCTCTTGCTGCTGCCTCGTAAGAAGTGCCTTTCACCTCCTGCCATGATTCTGAGGCCTCCCCAGCCATGTGGAACTGTAAGCCCAGTCCAACCTCTTTTTCTTTCCAGTCTCGGGTATGTCTTTTTCAGCAGCGTGAAAACGGACTAATATGGGGCCAATTCCTCCTTCCTCCACCTTTCGTTCTATTCAAGCGCTCAGGGGATTGGATGATGCCCACCTACACTGGGGAGGGCCATCTGCTTTACTGAGTCTTCCACTTCAAATGCTAATCTCTTCTGGAAGCATCCTCACAGACAACCCCAGAAATAATGCCTAATCTGGGTACCCCATGGCCTAGTCAAGTTGATACCTAAAATTAGTCATCACTCAGAGTCTGTGTCTCTTTGTAACATGAAGTCAACCCCTACTCCCCTCATCCTCCCCTTGAGTCACAGGTCTTGCCCCAAGAAGGACCTGCCTCCCCATCCTTGGTCCTTCCAGGAGAGGCGGTGTCTTTCCTACCCCTTCCCCAGAACACCGATAATTCCGATGCCTCCTTCTTACATGCATCTTCCATTCACCCATTCTCTGAACAGCAGCCCCAGTGGTTACCACTCTGGGATCAAGTCCACGTAATGGGTATTTAGTAACAGCGAGAACTTGGGTGAGTCATTTTGTCTCTGAGAGCCTCCGTGTCTCCATCTATAACATGGAGATGATTTCTTCCCTGTAGGGTCATCATTGAGAGGTTATTACCTCCACTGAAATGAGTGAGTAGAGCAGAGGCATTTGTCAACTGTTGCAAATTTGGCAGAGCTGGACTTCTGCAGAGGGCAGCTTCAGATTCTGTGACCCGTGGAGGTAACAGGACTAACGCTTTGGTCTTTGGCAGTCTCCTGGGTGATGCTCAAAAAAGTGTCAGGGACCCGTCGCTCAGGTCCCAGGAAAGTTGCCCAGTGGCCTTGGGTTATCTGACCAGCAGCACCCCTTTTGGCACCATGCCCCTGTGCACGCCCCAGGAGGCCTACTGGCCTCCTCCACGGTGCCACCCAGCATTGGATCTACCAAATTGTGTTGGCAGAGGCAGAACCCAGAGCAGGCACCCCAAGAACCTCCCCTGGGTAAGGTTTTCCCCATCATGCCTGGGGGTCTTGGGCACTGCTCTCAAAGTCTCTCAAGTATTAACCCATCTTGTTCTCATATAACCCTGTGGGGTCTGCATTCATTCTGCAAATACTGAGTGCCTGCTCTCTGCAGAGTGCTGTTGTAAGCTCCAGAGACACATCAGCAAACAAAGCCAGTGAAGACCCCTGCCACTGAGAGCCTCACATCCTAACTGCATGACTCAGCAAACACAAGACACACATTGCAGAATGTGCTGGAAGGAGCTGAGTGTGTCACAACTAAAATGAGGTAGTTGGAGTTGCCTTGCTAAGCAGTGACTTGATGCAAGTTCGATGACGAACCCCGTGGGTTTGTTATTCCCATTTTGCAGATGAGGAAACGGAGGCACAGACCAATACAATTTACTGTATTAGTCCGTTCTCATGCTGCTAATAATGACATACCCAAGACTGGGTAATTTATAAAGGAAAGAGGTTTAATTGACTCACAGTTCAGCATGGCTGGGGAGACCTCAGGAAACTTACAATCATGGTGGAAGGGGAAACAGACGCATCCTTCTTCACGTGGCAGCACCAAGGAGAAGTGCCGAGCAAAAGGGGAAAAGTCCCTTACGAAACCATCAGATCTCATGAGCACTCACTATCCCCATGAACGCCCCCATGGTCAAATTACCTCCCGCTGCGTCCCTCCCATGACACGTGGGGATTATGGGAATTACAATTCGAGAGGAGATTTGAGTGGGAACACAGCCAACCATATCAAGGCAGTCCAAAGGTCAAGGTCAGGAGGCCTATATGAGGCAGAGGCCACCCAGGAACACAAACATCTGATTTCAGAGCCCATCTCTAAACTAAAACACAAACTTTTTCCTACAAAGGGCCAGGGAGGAAAAAGTGGACCTTTCTGGCTTTGCAGGTCACAGGTGGTCTCTGTCACTTAGTCTTTCAGTTTTTACAACACTTAAAATGTGTGAAAACCATTCCTGGCTCTCCAGCAGTGCACAAACAAGAGCGGTGGCACGGTTTTCAACCCCGGTTCTGAACCACCAGGCTCAGCACTTTCCAAACTAAGTGAATTCTTCTCAAAACCCCACACAGCACAAGGAAGACGGCACTTCTGTTTTACAGATGAGGAAACAGAAACTCGGAAAGGTGAGGTCACTGGTCTGTGGTCGTGGAGAGGCAGACAGCATAATCCGGGTACCCTTTTCATTCTGTGCAACATGTCTTCGTCCTACTTTTGACACATTCTCAAATCCCTGCTTTAAATGCAGCATTTATGGCCAGGCACAGTGGTTCATGCCTGTAATCTCAACACTGCAGGAGGTCAAGGCGGGAGGATGGCTTGAGCCCAGGAGTTTGAGACCAGCCCAGACAACACAGTGAGACCTCACAAATCTCTACAAAAAATCAAACGATTAGCTGGCTGTGGTGGCTTGTGTCTGTAGTCCCAGCTACTCGGGAGGCTGAGGTGGGAGGATCACTTGAGCCCAGGAGGTTGAGGCTGCAGTGAGTCAAGATTGATTGTGCCATGGCACTCCAGAATGGGCAACAGAGCAAGATCCTGTCTCAAAAAAGAAAAATGCAGCATTCATGATTCCTCAAAGAATTAAACACAGAATTACTGTACTATGTAGCAATACCACTTCTGGATTTATACTTGAAAGAATTGAAAGCAAAGACTCAAATTGATAATCATATGTCCATTTCATAGCAGCGCTAGTCACGGCAGTCTAAAGGTGGAAGCAGCCAGGTGTCCGTTGACAAATAAGCAGATATACAAAACATAGTCTGTCCATACAACGGAATATTCATCAGCCTTAAGGAAGAAAATCTTGACCCGTGCTCCGACATGGATGAACCTTGAGGACACTATGCTGAGTGAAAAAAGCCAGACAGAAAAGAACAATAATGTCTGATTCCACTTATGTAAAGGCCCTGGAGTAGTCAAATCCATAGAGACAGAAAGTAGAAGGGTGGGTGCCAGGGCTTGGGGAGGGGCAATGGGGCGTGAGTGCTTTGTGAAGTGAGAGTTTCAGTTTGGGAAAATGAAAAAGTTCTGGAGGTGGATGATGGTGATGGTTGCACAATAACGTGACTGTCCTTAGTACGATGAACTATACACTTCATAATGGTTAAGATGGTAAATTTCATGTTAGATATTTTATCACAATAATTTTTTAAAAGCAACATTTAGGCGAGGAATAATTCCCCAACCCCTAAACACCCGAATGAATGTCCATCCATGTATCATCAACTTGTCCAGGGTGGCAAGGACCAGGCGGCAGCCAGGCCTACGAGAGAGGGTGTAGGGGGAGCCAAGGTCCAGGAGACGGAGGCTCACTCCCGCCCCAGATGACGGACCCCTCGCATCACACACCACGCTGACTCCTCCACAGCCAGGTGTGGGAGGTGGGGAGGGGAAACACCCGGCCAGCGAGAGACCTGCCTGTCCAACTCCCCCCACCCCACCACGCCCCCGCCCAGCCTGGCTCTGCATCTGCAGTCCCAACTAAGCCAGGCCACTCTGCCTGTGGCCCCTTCAGTGCCTTGGCCTTGAGGAAGCCCCATGTTCTGGGAAGTTGTGGCAGGCAGGGCCCGCGACCTGCAAACCTCCCAGCTTCTCGCAGGACATGGCTACAGTGGGACTTTCCCAAAGACCCAGGTGAGTTCAGCTGATGGGGCCAACCTGTTTGTCTTTATGATCCCAGTGCTGTCACAGGCCCAGGACTGCCTGTCCAGGCCTGGGAGGAGTTGCTTGGCCCCAGAATAGCCCCTGCAGGAGGTGAGTAATTACCTGGGCAAACATACAGAGTGTAGGTGTGCCAGGTGACTCACACACCTGACCTCAAACAGACACCACGGGGTTCAGGGGACCTCAGGGGGCCACCCACTTATTGGAAAACTACATTATATTCATAATGATCATTACTATTTATTGAGCTCTTATTAGGTGCCATCCAATGTGCCTAAGTATTTTGCTGCTAATAATTCATTAATTCTCACAGCCACCCATGAGGAATGCACTTTCACCCCCATCTTCCAGGTCAGGTAGCTGTTTCGAAAGGTCAAGTCACTTGCCTGGTGTCACTCAGTAAATGGAGAAGTCCACTCCATGGCCCCCTCTCTGTCCCTAGCACATTGCTTGACCTCTGTGGATTGGATTTTGGAGATCGACAAGTGTGGACTGAGCCAAGGGAAGGGAGTGATCCAGCCAGAGGCTACGCTGTGAGTTCCGCAGAAGGTGCAAGCTCTCCAGCAATGAGCCCAAAGCCTGGCCATGCGGGTCCTAAGCTCACCCTGGAGGCAAAGCTCCAGTAGAGAGTCTCCAGGCATTCCAGTTGGGTTCTCTGGGGTCTATCTGTCTCTGCTGTTAGACTGAGCGGTGCAGAGGACTCAGGGCTGCCCTCAGGACAATGTAATCCTAGGAGGGCTGTCCCCCTCACACACACACACACACACAAACACAACATGTGCAGCATGCCGGGTACACACACAGGGTGTGAGATCAAAGCCAAGCCGAGGGTGGTCAGGGGAGGGTGGGCTTCTGTAGCCTTCAACACCCACCTCAAAAGCCACAAAGCAAAGGATCAGACACAAGGAAAACCCCCTGCCCCCAGGCACCTTCCTGAAGGCACGGGTCAGGCAGATGGTGATGGCGGAGGAATGTATCGGGGAAGCTGAGGTATAAACGACCTTCAACAAGTGTGGTGACAAGAGAAGAGGACACAGTGGGACTGTGCTAGGGCAGCATGTTGATGAGAGGAGTTTTTAAGGGTGGAAAGTTCTGAGCAGCCACGAGAGTGGAGGAGGAGGCCAGTGACGAAAAGGCTGCGCATGAATTGTATCCACAAATGATATGTCCCAGTCCTAACCCCGGTGCCTGTGAATGGGACCTTATTTGGAAAAAGGGTCTTAGAAACGAATCAAGTTAAGATGCGGTAATGATGAGTTAGGGTTGGCCCTAAGTCCCGTAACACTGGTGTCCCTGTAGGAGGGAAGTTTGGACACAGACCTGAGTGGAGGGAGGATGAAGTGAGGAGGCACACAGGAGCAGGTGGGCCAAGCCCAAGGCGGGGATGCAGTGATGCAGCCACCAGCCACAGAATCCCAGGACCACAGGCCACTGAGAGATGTGGGAGAGATGCAAGGAACTGTCCTTCCCCAGAGCCTTCAGACTGAACACAGCCCCGCACACACCTTGATTTCAGACGTCTGACCTCCAGAACCATGAGAAAGAAAAAATCTGTTGTTGAATTCACCCAGTTTGTAAAATTTGTGGCACCAGCCATGGGACATTCATGCAGAGGGTGACCTGCATGGCTCTAATTCACGAAATCAGCCATGACCTTGTGGTCGCGTCTGTTCTGAGCACAGGGATGCAGCCCACCCTTTCCCTTCTGCACTCTTCCCTGGGACAACCGGGATCTGAGGAATTCCTCTAGGGGCCTGGCTGCAGGAGACTCTCCCCTTCAAGGCCCAAAGGAGGCACGTGGCAGTGTGTGAACAGGACAGGAAACACCGAGCAGGAACCTGCGTAGTGTTGGGGAGCTCCCAGGCCTGCCTACCATCTCAACACTAGCATTTGGATTCCACTGGGAAGGAAAACAAGAAAACTGAAAAAAGAGAGGAGAAGGAGAGAGTGCAAGGGACAGTCTCCGTCTTCCCCATTGGCTGTTTGCCAGAGCGTGGCCTGTTGGCACCCCTCGCTTGTTCATAGCTGGCTGGCAACATAGCCATAAATCCACCTGTGCCAATCCATGAATCGACGAAGGGCAAGAGATGACCCTGCTTCAGCCATGCAGGCCAGTGCTCAGACTCCAGCAGGCTGGAAGCTCCCAGAGGAACTGCTGGACACAGCAAAAGCCTCCCAGGCAGGCGAATGGGCTTGGGTTTTAAGACCAACACAGAAATGCCCAGGTACACGTGTGCTGCTTTTCTCTGGAGAAGAGAGAACGTCGCTTTCACCAAGTTATTATTTCTTCCTTTTCAAACGTGATTGTTATAACATTGTTTTAAAAGTTAAGTAGTGCTGCAAGGCTTGTGATAATAAACAGTTGTTATCACTGCTCCTCTTCCCACCTCCAGCTCCCTCCCCTGTGAGTCATCTGCCTTCAAGTCTCTCAGCTGTTGCTGTTGACCTTGACCTTCACACTTCTAAGATGATTACAATACTATTCCTTTCGGTTTTATCTCACTTACACCACCACCTCCCACACACTCCCACCTATTCTACCTACCCAGCATCTTCACAACTTACACAATTACACAATTCGCAACCTTTGGCCAAGTCACTATTTAGTTCTGATATTACTATGACCCCTGTAAATGTTGTCACAACTAAACCACTTAGGGAGCTAGGATGGTCTTTCCTTTTTAGTACAACTTTTTGTTTTTCCTGGGGTTAACTATTGCCTCATTTTTTCATAAACTTAATTTTTTTGTCTACTACTTACCAATTATCTGCACCACCACCCCCCCCAATTTTCTGATAGAGCTATAAAAGTCCTCTCAACAAAGTCAAACATACTAAGTAATCATTCTTTTGTTGTTGCTTGTCCTTTCCCTTGGAGACATTCTCTCCAGAGCTCTCTGTCCACCTATTTGCATCTGGGCTGGCTGACCTCCTGGCTTGTGGCACAGCTGCCCACTGAAAGTTCCCTTCAACTTCAGTAAGAATTCCTTCATACTTTTCTGGTGCTAGATCTAATGTGTCCTGTGCCTCACATCTTTCTCTTTTGGGGTTTACTTCCTTGTGCAAGTGACACCCATACCACAGGAACTTCCTGAGAAAGAATGCACGTGAGGTTCAATGATTTAATCCTGCATACCTTCAAACATCTTTGTTCTACCCTTACATTTGATTTTTCCTTTATTATTCGAAAATGTGGCTAGCCTTTTCAGTAAGGAAATTCATGTTCTGCAGGTCTGTATTGTTTTGTTTTGTCTTTTGACATCTCTCTCCTCTTTCTGCTCTGCTCTGAGTGCCAACTCCAGAGCTGGTCTGGCTCAATTTCTCTATAGTGTGCACTTCCTGAGTTCTCTTCAGTGAGGTGGATGAGTCATCTAGCCAGGTGGATGATGGAGGAAGTCTCAGGGACTAAGTGTCTCTGACAATGCATTCAACCACTACTACAGTGTGAAGCCAGCCCCTCATCCCCATCTTCAGAGACCCCTGGTGCCTCAGATTCCTCGGCCATTCTGGAGCTGCTGTGCCCATGGCTTGTGTGGTCGGCGGTCATTTTGGCAATCAGTGGTGCTTCAGCTTTCACTGTTCTGCCGTGCCATTCCATTACCAGGGGTCACTTTTGGCTGCATGAACCGGAACCCGGTTCCAGAGCTCAACCAAACAACATTTTAATTTTCTTACCCAAGCAAGCAGTCCTGGCTTGTACAGCCTCCCCAGGATGCCACCAGGACCCCAAGCTCCTTCTGTCTCACTGCTCTGCCATCCTGTGTCACTTTCTTCCTCATGGAGGCTTCCTGGTCACAAGACCGCCACTCCACCTCCAGCCTCTTGTTCACAGTCCAAGGAGATGGAAGGAAAGAAATGATGAGGAACCAGTACTGCTGCAATGTCAGCAACAGTATTTCCCAAAACCTCCAGCAGATTGTTTTTTTTGGGTTTTGTTTGTTTGTTTTTTGTTTTGTTTTGTTTTTGAGGCAGGGTCTCACTCTGTCACCCAGGCTGGCTGGAGTGCAATGGTGCAATCCTGGCTCACTGCAGCCTCGACCTCCCAGGCTCAAGCAATCCTCCCATCTCAGCCTCCTAAGTAGCTGGGACTGCAGACACACACCACCATACTTGGCTAAATTTGTTTATTTATTTATTTTTATAAAGACAGGTTTCACTATGTTGCCCAGGCTGGTCTTGAACTCCTCGGCTCGAGCGATCCAAGCTGGTGAGAACATGGAGCCAATGAAGCTCACACAAGTCACCAACAAGAATGTGAGATGCAATAGCCACTTTGGAAAATAGGTGGGCAGTTTCTTATAAAGTTAAACAGATACTTAATGAAGGACCCAGCAATCCTAATCCTAGGTATTTACCCAAAAAGTAAAAACTAGTGATCAGGCCAGGCGCGGTGGCTCATGCCTGTAATCCCAGCACTTTGGGAAGCCGAGGTGGGTGGATCACTAGAGGTCAGGAGTTCGAGACCAGCCTGGCCAACATGGCAAAACTCCATCTCTACTGAAAATACAAAAATTAGCTGGGTGTGGTAGTGTACACCTGTAGTCACAGCTACTCGGGAGGCTGAGACAGGACAATTGCTTGAACTCAGGAGGCAGAGGTTGCAGTGAGCCAAGATCATGCCATTGCACTCCAGCCTGGGCAACAGAGCAAGACTCTGTCTCAAAAACAGAAACAAAGCAAAACAAAAACAGAAACAAACAAACAAACAAGCAAAACCTAGAGAGCACAAAAAAACTTGGACACAAATGTTTCTGGCAGCTTATTCATAATTGTTTCAAACTGGAGACAACCCAAATATCCATCAACTGGGACATGGATGAGCAAACTGTGGGGAATCCCAACAGCCGATATTATTGTTCAGCAACAAAAAGGAACTATCTACTTACACTTGCAGCAACATCAATGAATCTCAGACGTGTTATGCTGAGTGAAAGATGCCAGACACCAAAAGCTACACGCTGAGATCCCATGGAGACGACACTCTGGAAAAGGCAAAACTGTAGAGACGGGGAACAAATCGGTGATTGCAGGGGCTGAGAGTAGGAGCAGGGAACTGGCTGCCAAGGGGCGTGGGGGTGATACAGATATGGTCTGTGTTTGGCTCTGGTGGTGGTTATACAACTGTGAGCATTTGTCAACACTCATAGAACTGTACACTAAAACAATGAGTTTGACTGTATGTTGATTATATCACTCTCTCTTTTTTTAAAAATAGGGTCTCACTCTACTGCTTGTCACCCAGCTCAAGCAATCCTCCCACCCCCGACTTCCTGGTAGCTAGGATCTACAGGTGTGTGCCACTATGCATAGCTAGTTTTAATTATTTGTAGGACGTGGTCTTGCTACGTTATCCAGACTGGTCTCAAACTCCTGGCCTCAAATGATCCTCTCACCTCAGCCTCCTAAAGTGCTGGAATTACAGGCGTCAGCCACCTTGCCAGCCTATATCTCAATCAGCCTGACTTTTAGAAGATTTCAGGCTGGATGCAGTGACTCACAAGACCAGCCTGGGAAACATGGGGAGACCCCATATCTACAGAATGTTTTAAAAATATCAGCCGGGCATGGTAGTATGCACCTGTAGACCTAGCTACTGGAGAGGCTAAGGCAGGAGGATCACTTGAGCCCAGGGTTTTGAGGCTACAGTGAGCCATGATCATACAACTACACTCTAGCCTGGATGACAGAGCAAGACTCTGTCTCTAAAAAATAAAGGGAAAATAAAATTTGTAAAAGGTTTCAATCAACACACTTGTGGAATGCACACCACACCTCTATTTATTGACACTCTGATCATGTGAGCTTAGTCAAGGCCCTGAAAAGTCCTGCAGGTCATTTAACCAAGTGACGTGTGTTGGCAAGCATCAAGCAAGATGATCTGGAATGTCTCCCGCCACACAAATAGTCTGTGATTGTCAAGTGGTTTGGGTCAACGGCCTCCCTGAAGGGGGCTCTGGGAAGTGGGAATCAGACCTTGTGTTTAGGTTTCTTTGCAGAGAGCCACCTCCTCTCCTCGTTCATGTGCTGACTCAGGTCTTCTCCAGCCCAGGAAACATGGAAGGAAGGAGCAGACCATGTGTATGTCCACAGCCTTGGAAAACAGCGGCTCCCACGAAGGGAGAGAGGCTGAGCCCCGGCCCTGTGGATGGTGGCTGCCCAACCCTGCGAGGCTGGTGGCAGCCAAGGGACCAGACCCTCCCAGCCCATGGCCCCACCATCAAGGCCATCACTGGTGCGTCACTTCCTCATGGGCTGAGCGCTGCTCATCCATTTCTAGTTTGGCTTTCACAAGTGCCCCTTGAGGCAACGTGGCATCATGTCCATGTGTCATGAGATGTGGCAAAGCTGCTCATCACTGACCAGCAGGCCTCCCAGGGGTCAGGAGCCCAGTACCAGATGGGGCAGAACCGTCCTTCCCAAGGTCTGGGCCGTCTGTCCTTACAGTCAGAGCAGGGCAGCGCCCAAACCCTCAAATCACTTCCCATTTCCCATTTCCACATCATTCCAGGTGTTTAGGGAGACAGCTACAACTCAGCCCCCGGGGAAGCACTCAGCAGGAACTCCAGCAGGAAAGGAGGGCGGCCAGCCAGCGTGTGGGTGCCTTCTCCTCCAGCTCCACTAGCAGCAAATGGTGTTGGCCTTGGCCCTCCCTCTGCCTCACCCCCAGCCTCCTGCTGCCCAGTCCAGACGCTAAAAATAGCCCCAACCTGCATTCAGAATCCAGCACATCATACCTTCCACACCAGGCATCTGTGCAGTTGAGAGTGGAGGCCACTGTGACTCCACTACCTCCCCAACACAGCCTTCCACCCACCACGGCCGAGGGAGCTTGCAAAACCAGAGGGTGGGTGCAAGAACTCACACCCTCTCTAAATGCTTTCCAGAGGTGGGCCAGGTGGCCAATGGTTGCCCCTGAGGCCCAGGAGAGGAACTGACCTCACTGGCTTTGTAAACGCCATGATATTCAAGTTCTCATGTTTCCTATTTCTGAGCAAGCCAAATCAATGTCAACATACATGATATACATCTATGAATGTGGTCTACAAAGAGATTCTTTATTTTGCAAGGCAAGTCTATAGCAAGCGAATCTTTTGATTCCTGAAAATATATTGTTTTTCAAAGTTCCGAGTGACGTGCAACTATGTCATAAACTGGAGCCGTGATCGGGTATACTATTACCCCTTCCTCTAGGTGGTATTTCAAAGGATACGTATTTCCCCCACCGTTCATGAATTAACTCCTTGTTTTACTTTCCTAGGGTGGCAGTCATAAGACACCACAGACTGGGTGGCTGAAAACACAGAAATGTGTCCTTTGGCAGTTATGGAAGCTAGCATGGACTCCTGAAATAAATCAAGGTGTCTCCCAGATGTCTCCAGGGAGAATTGCTCCTGGCCTCTCCCGGCTCTTGGTGTCTGCTGGCACTGCCAGGTGTCCTTCAGCCTGTAACGGCGTCACTCCCATCGCAAGCCATCTTCTCCCTGCCCCTTCACTCCACCTTCCCTCAGCGTGTGTCTGTGTCTGTATCCAAATTTCTCCTTTTTGAAAGGGCAGTGGTCATACCGCACTAGGGTCCCTGCTGATGACCTCATTTTAATCAGATTACTCTGTAAAGGTCTTATCTCTAAGCACAGTCACATTCTAGGGGACTGGGGATGCGGACCCCAACATACCTGTTTTGGGGGGACACAAGTGAACCCTAACACTCACAGTTTCTAATAGAGGAGGAGAGGGGAAAGAAGGAGGGAAGGGGGAAGGGGGCGGAGACCTCGGCAGGAGGGAGGGAGAAGCCAGCCTGCTGCCCTGTGCACACTGGCGGTGTTTCTGAGCATTGTGCTTTGGTTCTGCATGCTGGGCGCGCGAAACAGGGTGCTGGCATCCAGGCTCACCCAGAAGGGAGGGGGACCTGCAGGGAGAGGGGAGCACCCAGGGGATCAGGGGAGGAGAGTGTGGGCCAGGTGACCTGCCAAGCGAGAAAAAGTGGGGGAAGCTGGACAGCATTTGCAGACAGCATGACAGCAGCCGCCCGCTCCCCTCTGAGCCCCAGGCCCCCAACAAGCGGGCCTCTGGCTCCAGTTCTGGGAGGGGCGTGGAAGCAGACCTTGGCTCTCCCTCCCTGGCAGCACCCCCACCTCCCTTTGTCTCAATTTCCAATAAATAAATGTCGCGTGGGATATACTTACATCAAAAACTTATGTGTCACTTACCTAGCACTCTCATTTCACTGGGCGTCCTAAATTCTATGTGGTAACGTGACTGCTACCAGACGTGCTGTTTACTTCTCTATCGTCACGCAACCAGTTGCCACATTAAACACAACACTGCAAACACTGTCAGTGGATCCTGACTTCCTCGTGGACCCTACTGTGTCAGGGAAAGACAAACGAACGAACCCCAGAAGGAAACGCCGTGAGTTGTTTGCAGTGCCTGTCTGCTTGGTGGGCTTATGAGTGGTTTTCTTTAATTAATTAATTAATTAATTTATTTATTTATTTATTTGAGAGTGAGTCTCACTCTGTTGCCCAGGCTGCAGTGCAGTGGCGTGATCTCAGCTCACTGCAACCTCCACCTCCCAGGTTCAAGTGATTCCCCCGCCTCAGCCTCTTAAGTGACTGGGATTACAGACGTGTGCCATCATGCCCAGCTAATTTTTGTATTTTTGGTAGAGACAGGGTTTTGCCATGTTGGCCAGGCTGGTTTTGAACTCCTGACCTCAGGATATCTGCCTGCTTTGGACACCCAAAGTGCTAGGATTATAGGTGTGAGTCACAGGGCCTGCCTTTAATTTTTTTTTATACTTTTCTATACCTTTTAATTTTTTCCAACCAACACATATATCCCAGAAAATGTTTTCATGATTAAAATAAAACAATTGCCCTCTCCTCCTTGGAGCCCCGTCCACAAGAGCAGCTTCTGCAGATGTGGGAAGGAGAAGACTTTGTACCTGGGTCCCGGGCCACGTGAATAATTAACCCTGTGTAGGGAGGCTTGGGGGTCTGACGAGGCCAGGGCTTGAAGGAAAGCAGCAGACCATGGGAGGATCCAGGCTTGTGGGTGCCAGGGTCCCCGGAAATGGTCCCCAGATGGGACAGGAACCAGTAGCCCTCACCCCCAACCCCCAGCCACTCCCCCGCCCGCTGCCATGTGAGCATCTGGCTTTCCGCACACATCACCCCATGTCACTGGACACAGGCAGGGCCGCCCAACCCCCAGGTCAGAGTCACCCAGACAGACGGACACCACGCACCTTAGCACTTCCATGGCCAGAGGCCTCCTGAGGTGGGAACTGAGTCCTAGCTGATCCCAGGCCATCCCCCCAGGTGCAGTCAGTGGGGGAGCGGGGAGATCAGGCTTAGAGGAGAGCTCCACGCCCCAGGTGCAGCCAGGGGTGACGGGGAAGAGGGGTAAGCACCTGTGTTAGGCACTTTGAACCCCCAGGTCAGGTGATTGTGTCCAGCCAAGACTCCTGGAACCCCGGCCTCACCTTCAGCGCGGGATGAGCAGCCGGTCCTGTCCTGTCCGCCCCTCCAGTGCTGCGGAACAGAACGGGAATGGCAGGTCCCCATGTGCTGTCTCCCCGCTCTTCTACAGCACCGGTGGTACAAACGCTGGGGACCACTCACAGGAGAGCTGCTGGGCTGGCTCCGAGGCTCCCACCAGACCCCACAGGCGAGGGGTGAGCTCTCCTCAGAAGTAAGGGGCGGTGCCCTGCAGAGCGGCCTCCACATCTTTGGCAAGTTGCACCCTCACTTAAAAGAAACCTTGGGAGAGGAAGGCCCTTACTGTTTCCTTCTTCTAAGGATGTCAGCCCCAAGGCCACCTTGGAGGCCTCTCCTCCCAGTATCTCTGTTTATAGGTAAGGAAACTGAGGCACAGAAAAGCTGGGTGACTTCCCAGGGTCACAGAGTGGCGCTGTAAAAACAAGCCTTTGTGGATCTCCCAGCTCCTGTTTCCCTCCCACCTGGAGCGGCTCCTCGCTCCTCCTCTCCTCTACCCTTCTCTCCTCTTTCCACCCCTCCCGTGTCCTGGAGCAGGCAGGTTGCACGCGTCTCCTGTGCCGAGAGGAGGAGGGGGCAGGAGAGGAAGAGAGCGGGTGCAGGGCATGGGGGAGGTGCCTTCCAACGCCAGGAGCTCACGAGTCCATTCAGAAGTGCCCTTTCACCGGGCCCCACAGCTTCCAAAGAGTGGCTGTGATGGGATCAGTGACTGGAAACTTTTGGGTGCCAGTTTCTGAGTTGGGACATCTT
>NC_045452.1:37480117-37480907 GCF_002776525.5 Piliocolobus tephrosceles
CCTGTCCGGTGCCCACAAAACTCAGGCAGAGGTGGCTGCTGACCAGGAACTCAGGGAAACCCAAAATTCACAGGAGCCAAAACAGCTGCTGAATAAGCTCTGTTGTGTCTATACGATGGAATACTACCAAAAGTTATGCTGCGGAAGAACCTTCACTGATATAAGAAAGCTTTGAGTACCTATTACGGAAGCAAAAACGGAGCTCGCGAGGTGGGACGTGGATTATGACGCCCATTTATCTAAAAGGAAAAGAATATGAATTCATCTGCATAGACAAGAATCTGCAAAGTGTTAATTTGTAGAAAGAGAGGAGTTTTTTCCATGTATTTTCCAGTTTTTCTACAATGAGCAAACACTGCTTTTTTTAATGTCATTAAAATGACGCTTTTTAAATGGAAGAGCGGAGATCACCCGTGTAGAAAGGACTGAGAACATGTCTGAAAGTGAATTCAGGTGGCCTGTGTTGAACGCCTTGGAAGAAATCTCACATCTAATCAGGGCCTGTTGCAAGTTTCCTAACCACTGTTTAGCAGCAAGTCCAGACCTCAGGGAGAGCAGGAGTGAGTGGCACATCCAATCCTGGACCAGGCCCTTTAAAATGGGACCATCACCAAGAAGAAGGGCAGCCAGGTTCTGGAAGGGCTGGTCTCTGCAGCTGGCAGCCTGTGTCACGCCTCCGTCCGTGGTCCCTGCAGTGGGCAGCCTGTGTCACGCCTCCATCTGTGGTCCCTGCAGTGGACAGCCTGTGTCACGCCTCCATCTGTGGTCCCTGCAGTGGACAGTCTGTGTC